>NW_027098704.1:31875-55045 GCF_039881205.1 Euwallacea similis
TAAACGATCGTTTCTGACCGATTTCGCTCGTTTCTGCCTGTTTTAGTCATTTTGGCACGTTTTCATCCATTTGGTTCTGTTTCCATCCAAAATAGACAGATTTGGCCGAAATAAGCCAAATCGGTCGATTTGAGCAAATTCAGAGATGAAACGATCGTTTCTGACCGATTTCGCTCGTTTCTGCCTGTTTTAGTCATTTTGGCACGTTTTCATCAATTTGGTGCAATTTGAATCCAAAATAGACAGATTTGGCCGAAATAAGCCAAATCGGCCGATTTGAGCAAATTCCTTGATGAAACGATCGTTTCTGACCGATTTCGCTCGTTTCTGCCTGTTTTAGTCATTTTGGCACGTTTTCATCAATTTGGTGCAATTTGAATCCAAAATAGACAGATTTGGCCGAAGTAAGCCAAATCGGCCGATTTGAGCAAATTCCTTGATGAAACGATCGTTTCTGACCGATTTCGCTCGTTTCTGCTTGTTTTAGTCATTTTGGAACGTTTTCATCAATTTGGTGCAATTTGAATCCAAAATAGACAGATTTGGCCGAAATAAGCCAAATCGGCCGATTTGAGCAAATTCCTTGATGAAACGATCGTTTCTGACCGATTTCGCTCGTTTCTACTTGTTTTAGTCATTTTGGCACGTTTTCATTAATTTGGTGCAATTTGAATCCAAAATAGACAGATTTGGCCGAAATAAGCCAAATCGGCCGATTTGAGCAAATTCCTTGATGAAACGATCGTTTCTGACCGATTTCGCTCGTTTCTGCCTATTTTAGTCATTTTGGCACGTTTTCATCAATTTGGTTTTGTTTCCATCCAAAATAGACAGATTTGGCCGAAATAAGCCAAATCGGTCGATTTGAGCAAATTCCTTGATGAAACGATCGTTTCTGACCGATTTTGCTCGTTTCTGCCTATAATCTCATTGTGGAACGTTTTCATCAACTTGGTTCAGTTTGAAGCCAAAATAGACAGATTTCGCCGAAATTCGTCAAAATCGGACGATTTGAGTAGTTTCCGTGATGAAACGAAGGCTTCTGACCGATTTTGCTCGTTTCTTCCTATTTTCTCATTGTGGAACGTTTTCATCAACTTGGTTCAGTTTGAAGCCAAAATAGACAGATTTCGCCGAAATTCGTCAAAATCGGACGATTTGAGCAGTTTCCGTGATGAAACGATGGTTTCTGACCGATTTTGCTCGTTTCTTCCTATTTTCTCATTGTGGAACGTTTTCATCAACTTGGTTCAGTTTGAAGCCAAAATAGACAGATTTCGCCGAAATTAGTCAAAATCGGACGATTTGAGCAGTTTCCGTGATGAAACGATGGCTTCTGACCGATTTTGCTCGTCTCTGCCTATTTTATCATTTTGGTACGTTTTCATCAATTTGGTTCAGTTTGAAGCCAAAATAGACAGATTTGGCCGAAATTCGTCAAAATCGGACGATTTGAGCAGTTTCCGTGATGAAACGATGGTTTCTGACCGATTTTGCTCGTTTCTGCCTATTTTCTGATTGTGGAACGTTTTCATCAATTTGGTTCAGTTTGAATCCAGTTTTACCAGATTTGGCCGAAATTCGTCAAAATCGGACGATTTGAGCAGTTTCCCTGATGAAACGATGGTTTCTGACCAATTTTGCTCGTTTCTGCCAATTTTCTCATTGTGGAACGTTTTCATCAAATTGGTTCAGTTTGAAGCCAAAATAGACAGATTTGGCCGAAATTCGTCAAAATCGGGCGATTTGAGCAGTTTCCGTAATAAAACGATGGCTTCTGACCGATTTTGCTCGTTTCTGCCTATTTTCTCATTGTGGAACGTTTTCATCAATTTGGTTCAATTTGAATCCAGTTTTACCAGATTTGGCCGAAATTCGTCAAAATCGGAAGATTTGAGCAGTTTCCGTGATGAAACGATGGTTTCTGACCGATTTTGCTCGTTTCTGCCTATTTTCTCATTTTGGTACGTTTTCATCAATTTGGTTCAGTTTGAAGCCAAAATAGATAGATTTGGCCGAAATTCGTCAAAATCGGACGATTTGAGCAGTTTCCGTGATGAAACGATGGTTTCTGACCGATTTCGCTCGTTTCTGCCTGTTTTAGTCATTTTGGCACGTTTTCATCAATTTGGTGCAATTTGAATCCAAAATAGACAGTTTTGGCCGAAATAAGCCAAATCGGTCGATTTGAGCAAATTCAGAGATGAAACGATCGTTTCTGACCGATTTCGCTCGTTTCTGCCTGTTTTAGTCATTTTGGCACGTTTTCATCCATTTGGTTCTGTTTCCATCCAAAATAGACAGATTTGGCCGAAATAAGCCAAATCGGTCGATTTGAGCAAATTCAGAGATGAAACGATCGTTTCTGACCGATTTCGCTCGTTTCTGCCTGTTTTAGTCATTTTGGCACGTTTTCATCAATTTGGTGCAATTTGAATCCAAAATAGACAGATTTGGCCGAAATAAGCCAAATCGGCCGATTTGAGCAAATCCCTTGATGAAAGGATTGTTTCTGACCGATTTCGCTCGTTTCTGCCTGTTTTAGTCATTTTGGCACGTTTTCATCCATTTGGTTCTGTTTCCATCCAAAATAGACAGATTTGGCCGAAATAAGCCAAATCGGTCGATTTGAGCAAATTCCTTGATGAAACGATCGTTTCTGACCGATTTCGCTCGTTTCTGCTTGTTTTAGTCATTTTGGCACGTTTTCATCAATTTGGTGCAATTTGAATCCAAAATAGACAGATTTGGCCGAAATAAGCCAAATCGGCCGATTTGAGCAAATTCCTTGATGAAACGATCGTTTCTGACCGATTTCGCTCGTTTCTGCCTGTTTTAGTCATTTTGGCACGTTTTCATCCATTTGGTGCAATTTGAATCCAAAATAGACAGATTTGGCCGAAATAAGCCAAATCGGCCGATTTGAGCAAATTCCTTGATGAAACGATCGTTTCTGACCGATTTCGCTCGTTTCTGCCTGTTTTAGTCATTTTGGCACGTTTTCATCAATTTGGTGCAATTTGAATCCAAAATAGACAGATTTGGCCGAAATAAGCCAAATCGGCCGATTTGAGCAAATTCCTTGATGAAACGATCGTTTCTGACCGATTTCGCTCGTTTCTGCCTGTTTTGGTCATTTTGGCACGTTTTCATCAATTTGGTTTTGTTTCCATCCAAAATAGACAGATTTGGCCGAAATAAGCCAAATCGGTCGATTTGAGCAAATTCCTTGATGAAACGATCGTTTCTGACCGATTTCGCTCGTTTCTGCTTGTTTTAGTCATTTTGGCACGTTTTCGTCAATTTGGTGCAATTTGAATCCAAAATAGACAGATTTGGCCGAAATAAGCCAAATCGGTCGATTTGAGCAAATTCAGAGATGAAACGATCGTTTCTGACCGATTTCGCTCGTTTCTGCCTGTTTTAGTCATTTTGGCACGTTTTCATCAATTTGGTGCAATTTCAAGCCAAAATAGACAGATATGGCCGAAATAAGCCAAATCGGTGGATTTGAGCAAATTCAGAGATGAAACGATCGTTTCTGACCGATTTCGCTCGTTTCTGCCTGTTTTAGTCATTTTGGCACGTTTTCATCAATTTGGTGCAATTTGAATCCAAAATAGACAGATTTGGCCGAAATAAGCCAAATCTGTCGATTTGAGCAAATTCAGAGATGAAACGATCGTTTCTGACCGATTTCGCTCGTTTCTGCCTGTTTTAGTCATTTTGGCACGTTTTCATCCATTTGGTTCTGTTTCCATCCAAAATAGACAGATTTGGCCGAAATAAGCCAAATCGGTCGATTTGAGCAAATTCAGAGATGAAACGATCGTTTCTGACCGATTTCGCTCGTTTCTGCCTGTTTTAGTCAGTTTGGCACGTTTTCATCAATTTGGTGCAATTTGAATCCAAAATAGACAGGTTTGGCCGAAATAAGCCAAATCGGCCGATTTGAGCAAATTCAGAGATGAAACGATCGTTTCTGACCGATTTCGCTCGTTTCTGCCTGTTTTAGTCAGTTTGGCACGTTTTCATCAATTTGGTGCAATTTGAATCCAAAATAGACAGATTTGGCCGAAATAAGCCAAATCGGTCGATTTGAGCAAATTCCTTGATGAAACGATCGTTTCTGACCGATTTCGCTCGTTTCTGCCTGTTTTAGTCATTTTGGCACGTTTTCATCAATTTGGTGCAATTTGAATCCAAAATAGACAGATTTGGCCGAAATAAGCCAAATCGGTCGATTTGAGCAAATTCAGAGATGAAACGATCGTTTCTGACCGATTTCGCTCGTTTCTGCCTGAGTTATGTTTCGTGGAACCGAAACAGCTTTTTTAAAAAACACACACAGACACTAAAAACTTAATTTTCAAATTTATTAAAATCAACTTAAAGACTACTTGACAATTTAAGGAACGAGCTTCTAATGAATCATGAATGAATACTGAAACAATAATGAATCCTGACTAATGGCCGCTTAAACTATTTATTGTAATTTCTTGTCGTGTCAGCAATATAGTAATGTCGCAGCAGGCTTCGGCTTAGTCTAGATATTTCCATGATATAACTCCTCCCTCCTTGAGTTTCAACTTCTAGGGTAAGCGAGGAAGTTGAATAGCTTCTGTTGATGTTCTCCTTTGTTGGGTCTGCTTTTCCTTTTGGACTCTTGGTTGTATGCATTTTTTCCAAAATGCGGCTAGACAACAACTTGTTAGTATTAGATACATAATTATGGTCCATATGCTCGGAGAGGCAGAGATTTCATCAAACGTCAGAAGTGGTTCTTCTTTCATAAGTTTTTCACCAACAGTTACTTGACAACCTAAAGGTATTTGGCACAAAAATGTCCCCACTAAGTTCCTTGTTTCACTTTGTCGTCCTGGGCAAAGCATTTGTACAGATTTCTTCTTAGGACACACCAAAATCCATTTGTTGGTTGATCCTAGTCGGTCGATAACTACGTTTGCTATCTCGGCATGAGTTTGCTTACAAGTCGTCGGGGCTGTATTTGTACTAAGCAGCTTGACTTCACATGGGGCATTGTCCTGAATTTCTATAGGGCTTTCTTTAGCACACAAGTAGAGTTCTGGTATTATGTGTTGGCATCTCTTTTCGTAATACGCGTAGTGCAATTGACTAATTAACAAGAATTTATTTTGCGGTACAACAACCTTAAACAGACCTTTTATATAAATTGGAATGGCATACAGATGAAAATATTTAAAATCCTGATTGTTAACTATGGGAATATGTAAAATATATATAATTTTGTTATTCAAAATGAAACATTCTAAATCGATCATTTTTTCAAATAAAGGAATATTTTCAAAAGTTACAGCAAGTGGTAATTGATTTGATCCTAATTGACTTTGCAGGTTTATTAATTCTGTATAAAGATCTTTTGGTTTTATTACACTAGGATGTATCGTTTTGAGCTTAGCGAATACTAGCGAGTTTTCTATGTCCTGCAGTATTGAAGCGATTATTTCATACATGTTTATTATTTCACCAATTAGTTCTTTCAGAAATACACAATTTCTATCATCTATAACGTCTTTTACATATGGTAAAATCTTGTTTATCTTATCTTCAATTAATTTATCATTTTGAAATAATTGTTTCAATGTCTGATTAAATCTTTCTATTACGGTTATTGATAATGACCTTTGGTTTAAAATTCCTGTTTGTAATTTTCTTTAATTTTCTTCAAGGGTACTGATAAGTTGATCATATCTATCGCCATCGGATGCATCAAGATTTCCCGTAATCACTTTAAAGACAGAACCTATACCATTCATTATTCCTCTTTTTAATCTCCGTGAATGAGGTACAATTCTTTCAAACCTTTCTTCTGTTCTTTCTTTAGCAAATTTTAACATCTCCAGAAAATTTCCAAATTCGTCAAGATAAGGTTTTAAATGCTTAGTTTGATTTAATGTTATCGTAATGTTTGTCGTCTTTGTTTGTAAAATGTTTATTTGTCTTATAATTGGATTCAGGTCATGGTAATGTAACATGGTATGTTCATATTCAATTATTCTGGCATTCCCTATTTTGAGGGGCATGATACCGGGATTATCTTTAACCTCTGTAATTTCGATGGTTTCTTGAACTTGTGCCTCAAGTATTCCGACAAGAAAGCTGAAATATAATATTAACTAATTAGCATACTAAATAATTTGAAATTCTTCGTTTTGAAGGGTATTAATATATATATAAATCTAAAATTATTTTACAGAATCAAAGCTGTATCTATTTCTAAACGGTCTCTTTATATTATCCATATGGATCTTCTTCTGATTTATATCTACTACCGTTTTCCTATTAGGGTCGATCTTTTTAATCTGTATGGGGGGTTTAAAACTATCTCCTAATTTTTGTCTTGTGGGATTTTTTACATAAACCTTTTCTTGTGATTCGAATATATCTGGTTTGTCCCTATCTTCATTAAGTTTCTTTATCACCTTTTCTTTATTACCTATTAGCGATTCGTTTATTTTTCCGTATAAAATTTTTGCTTTGTCTTTATGTTCTGCTACATAGTTGGACATTAGAGTTTGATTCAGATCAATATTGAAAGGGTCTTCGCATTCGAGATGTCCATTAACAACGTCAATCGGTTTAAATTTTGTTGCAGAATGAATTGAGTGATTGTAGGCCAAAATTGCATATTTCATTTTTTGACTGATGGGCATTTCCGATTGCCCTTGGTTATTTAATAAACGTATGTGTTCTGTAAGGGTAGAATGCAACCTTTCGATTGGTCCATTCGATTGTGGATGATTTGGGGAGCAAAAATGAACTTCTATCTTATGCAAATTTAATAATTCTGTGATAACCGTATTCTTGAACTCAGTACCATTATCTGTTATTATCTTTTTCGGAATTCCATGATGGGAGAAAAAGAATATTAAATTATCCGCAATTTCTGTTGCTGCTAACGTATTTAATGGATAGGCTTGTGCGTATTTTGAAAAACTATCAATAATTGTTAAAAACTTAATTTTGTCTAGAGTATATGTGTCTAAATGTATTATCTCAAAGGGGCTGGTCGCTGTAGGAGTAATGTTCATTTCCATTCTTATTGGGTGCCTTGCGTACTTGCTTCTTTGACATATTTCACACTGGTCAATATATGTCTGAATAGATTCCTTGATATTGGGCCAGTAGTATTTATTTTTTATCCTTTTTTCTGTTTCCTCAATACCTCTGTGGTTTGTTTTTCCTTCGTGATAGGCCTGTATAACTTCTTGTATTTCATCTCTTTCTGTAACATCAACTAGTTTGATTGTGCACCGTTTGAATTTCAATGAAGGCCATTTAAAATTTTTCCTAATAATTTCACAAAACGGGGGGTATAAATTTGCATCCTCAAAATACACCGAATACAATTTATCTGGGATGACGTTTTCTACAATAAATTTCATTAAATCGTGTTCCATATTATCATCCGATAGTTGTAATATAAATCTTCTCTTTTTATTGAATAATTCTAATTTCTTTAATTTCGCCGGAGAATGATATACCCTTGAGACTATGACCTGGTTGGCACCATAATTTACTGCTGTCTCAGCAATTGGCATACCGACGATAGGATTTTGTTCGTCGTTAGTGTGTACGGTTTCATTTTCATCAACAGCTCCTATTTCAGTCTCAGGTTCCTTTATTGTTTGTTGATCTACGTCCGGTTGTACTATCATTGAAGCACGATCTATGTCGTCATTTTCTAGTTTATTCTGCGCGTCATTCGCATTACTGCTAGTGCTTGCATTTCCCATGTTTTCATTAAATTTGTTTATGTATTCCACTAATTCTGTAAATCCATCCGTTTCTTTAGTGTGCAGTTCTATACGACTTAAGGCGTCAGCATTCGTGTTTAGTCTACCCTTTTTGTAAATAATTTTGTAGTCGAATTCTTCTAGCTTAATTCGCCATCGCAAAAGTTTAGACGAGGGATCTTTTAAATTAAACAACCATTGCAAAGGTTTATGATCTGTAACGATATTGAATTGTTTTCCGTAAAGATAGGGCCTAAAATATTTGGTGGCCCATACAAGGCAAAGACATTCCTTTTCAATGGTGGAGTATTTTTGTTCAGATTCGTTAAGCGTTCGTGATGCATAAGCTACGGAGAGGTCTTGACCGATTGGTCCCTGTGATAACACGGCTCCTAAGGCTACATTGCTAGCATCACAAGTTAAATTAAAAGATTTCGACATATCTGGATATTGGAGTATCGGTTCGTTCATCAATAACGTCTTGCACGTTTCAAAGCATTCTATGAATTCCCGATTGTGTTCTATTTTAACATTCTTTTTCAAACATCTCGTTAAAGGTTTAGTTAACTTAGCAAAATTATTGATGAACTTCCTATAATATCCTAATAACCCTAAAAATTATTTTATTTGTTTCGTGGTCGTAGGTATTGGATAATTTTTTATTGCTAAAATTTTGTCTGGGTTTGGTTTTACCCCATCTGGTGTAATAATATGTCCCAGATAAGCTACTTCTCTTCTAAGAAACTCACTTTTGTCCATCTGTATTTTAAAATTAGATTCTCTAAGTCTGTTAAACACGGATCTAAGTCTTTCTAGATGCTCTTGTAAAGACGTGGAAAAAATTATTATGTCGTCTAAATAAACTAAACATTTTTCATTCTGAATACCTCTTAAAATATTGTCCATGACACTTTGAAACGTTGCCGGAGCATTCTTTAATCCGAATGGCATGCGTGTATATTCGAAGTGACCCTGTTCAGTATTAAATGCTGTTTTTTGCACATCGGCTTCCTCCATCTCAATTTGGTGGAATCCGCTCGCTAAATCTAATGTGCTAAAATACTGGCATTTGCCAAGCTTATCTAATAAATCTGTTATGTTGGGAAGTGGGTACTTGTCGTCGATAGTTTTCTCATTTAATTTTCGATAATCCACGCATACACGCCATTTTTGTTTTCCGGAAGCATCCTTTTTTTTTGGCACCACCCAAATTGGTGCAGACCAAGGCGAATTACTGGGTCGGATAATATTTTGACTTAGCATTTTATTTATTTGATTTTCCACTTCTTTTTTGTGCACAAACGGGTACCTATATGACTTAGCATAAACTGGTAATTCATCGAATGTTCTAATTGAATGCTTAATCTTACTAGTGAATGTGAGTGGCATATTCTCATGATAAAATATATCCGCATATTCCTTACATAAGTTTAAAATTTTAGTTTTTTCCTCTGGGTTGAGGTGATCCGTTCTAATTTGAGAAGGGTCAAATTCTACAGATTGTTTAAAATCAGTTTCCATATGGTTTAAATCAATTAAAGATTCATCTCGACATTCTTCATACTTTTCTACGTCAAAAGGTTCAGAAATATCTAGCGTTATCGGTTCACAAGTATTATTAATTACTGTCGTTATAGCGTATCCCTGATTTGCTTTAGATATACAGTTTGGGATTTCACAGTTGTGTAATTTCTGATAGGGTATTATTATATCTCCCTGCTGGATACTTGTCCGAATTTTGATTACCTGTTCACTTCGTGGTTCTACAATAACGTTATTTATTTGCGTTTTTATTTTATGATATTTTAACTGAATACTTGTATAAGGTGTGATTAAACATCCTTTCTCGTAATCTAATTTAGCCTGTAGTTTTCTTAAATTATCTATACCGATTAATCCGTCAAATGTATTGTGGAACTTAAATAAATAAAATTTCATAGAAATTGGTTTTGGTAATTTAAATAATTTTGAAGCAGGAATTTCAGCACTAAATTGATGGGCAGATTGTTGAAAAACCGTCGAAACTACGAATGGGTCCGACTTAATTTGATTTGGAAAAAATTTATTAGCTATGTCCGGATTTATGAAAGATTTTGTCGATCCACTATCTATCAGAATTTTTAAATTATGTTCAGGAAAAATTACGTAGGAAAGTTCACTTGCGTTATTATTATTCAGCGAAATAATTTCTGGTGTCATATGTCGCTGTTTACTTGGCCGGTTCGAGGAAAATTTTGTTTCGAGTTATTTACTTGGTATTCTGCTGACTCATCATTTTCATAATAAACGTTTGGCTGCGACGTATTTTTCCAAGGTTGTTTATGGTATTCTTGCACTGATGGGTTTACTGCTGCGTAATTTTCCGTATTAACAACGTAATCAAACGTTTTACCTGCGTTATTTATATTATACAATTCTTCTGATGTAAAATTCGGCGATTGATTGCTATTCTGTCCGAAATGATTTGAATTTTGAAAATTGTTTCTGTTATTATTATTTTTGTTAAAATATGGCCTATTCAGTCTCGTTGTTTGTCTCGTTGATACGCTCATTGGAGTCGGATTGGGCAATGGTTTATTCTGATTTGGCCTAAAAACATTGGTTGTTGGTTTATGCCAAAACGGTTGAGAATTTGTTTGGAAATTTTGTGACGAAAAATTGTTTGATTGGAAATTTTGTGGTGAATAACTGTTAGATCCAAATGATGGTTGAAATTGTCTGAACGAATTAAAAGAAGGGCTTGAATTAAACTTATTTTGACGTGAATTTATATACCGATTATTAAATGAACCTGTATTTCCTTTATTTGATTGCGTCATGCTAGGAGTTCTAACATTTGTTTGGAAATAATGAATGTTATTTTCCTCTAATACAAATTGTAATGCTTCGGGAAGATCTTTCGGACGCATGCAACGTATGGTAGTACCTAATGGTTCCTTAAGACCTGATAAAAACGTTTTAAGTGCTAGGTCATTATATAAATTTCTTTTTAGAATTCTCGCATTATCGCTATTCTCATGGACATTAACATACGAACATAGTAAATTCAGAATGTGTAAAACACGGTCATAAAAATTATTAGGGCTTTCATTAACTTGTTGTCGAAGCATAACCAAATCTCGATTTAGACATGCTTCATCCCTTTGATCCGCGAAATGTCGATTCAATATGTGTTTCAGCTCGTCCCATGTTTTAACATTTTGCGTTCCTAATACTAATTTTGCGTTACCTGTCAGTTTTCCTATAATACTATTTATTAAATATATATTTTGAAAATGCTCTGGCTGTTGCACAATGTAAAAAGAATCAATAAGAGATTGACACACACTCAGATACCTGCTAAGATCGTTAGGACTTCCGTCAAACTCAGGAATGCATCTGAGATATTCCGTTTTAAATTCAGCCATTGTAGTTTTAGTGTTATTTAAGGGAAACTTATTTAAAATTTTTGAACTATGAGAAATCAAGTCTGTTGAAGGCGTTAAACGAAGGGTTTCTAATTGACCCAATAGTTCGTCAACATCCGTCATTAAGATAAAAACAAAAATTATACGTCAATTGCACTTACCACAGTATAACGATGCTTCTGTTCACGAAGACGGGCATTCTGGTCGGCGATTGTGGTCCTTCCAAAGATACTGGTCCTCACTTGGTCGATACTGTGCTTTATAGCTTCTTCTTCTATTCTTCTTTCTTGTAGGTTTCAATCACTCGAGGTTAGTTCGATATCGTCGATTCGATAACGAGCCCAAAAGTGATCCTACCGACTGCGCCAGTTATGTTTCGTGGAACCGAAACAGCTTTTTTAAAAAACACACACAAACACTAAAAACTTAATTTTCAAATTTATTAAAATCAACTTAAAGACTACTTGACAATTTAAGGAACGAGCTTCTAATGAATCATGAATGAATACTGAAACAATAATGAATCCTGACTAATGGCCGCTTAAACTATTTATTGTAATTTCTTGTCGTGTCAGCAATATAGTAATGTCGCAGCAGGCTTCGGCTTAGTCTAGATATTTCCATGATATAACTAGTGCAATTTCAAGCCATAATATACAGATTTGGCCGAAATAAGCCAAATCGGCCGATTTGAGCAAATTCCTTGATGAAACGATCGTTTCTGACCGATTTCGCTCGTTTCTGCTTGTTTTAGTCATTTTGGCACGTTTTCATCAATTTGGTGCAATTTTAATCCAAAATAGACAGATTTGGCCGAAATAAGCCAAATCGGCCGATTTGAGCAAATTCCTTGATGAAACGATCGTTTCTGAACGATTTCGCTCGTTTCTGCCTGTTTTAGTCATTTTGGCACGTTTTCATCCATTTGGTTCTGTTTCCATCCAAAATAGACAAATTTGGCCGAAATAAGCCAAATCGGTCGAATTGAGCAAATTCCTGGATGAAACGATCGTTTCTGACCGATTTCGCTCGTTTCTGCCTGTTTTAGTCATTTTGGCACGTTTTCATCCATTTGGTTCTGTTTCCATCCAAAATAGACAGATTTGGCCGAAATAAGCCAAATCGGCCGATTTGAGCAAATTCCTTGATGAAACGATCGTTTCTGACCGATTTCGCTCGTTTCTGCCTGTTTTAGTCATTTTGGCACGTTTTCATCCATTTGGTTCTGTTTCCATCCAAAATAGACAGATTTGGCCGAAATAAGCCAAATCGGCCCATTTGAGCAAATTCCTTGATGAAACGATCGTTTCTGACCGATTTCACTCGTTTCTGCCTGTTTTAGTCATTTTGGCACGTTTTCATCCATTTGGTTCTGTTTCCATCCAAAATAGACAGATTTGGCCGAAATAAGCCAAATCGGCCGATTTGAGCAAATTCAGAGATGAAACGATCGTTTCTGACCGATTTCGCTCGTTTCTGCCTGTTTTAGTCATTTTGGCACGTTTTCATCAATTTGGTGCAATTTTAATCCAAAATAGACAGATTTGGCCGAAATAAGCCAAATCGGCCGATTTGAGCAAATTCCTTGATGAAACGATCGTTTCTGAACGATTTCGCTCGTTTCTGCCTGTTTTAGTCATTTTGGCACGTTTTCATCAATTTGGTGCAATTTGAATCCAAAATAGACAGTTTTGGCCGAAATAAGCCAAATCGGTCGATTTGAGCAAATTCAGAGATGAAACCATCGTTTCTGACCGATTTCGCTCGTTTCTGCCTGTTTTAGTCATTTTGGCACGTTTTCATCCATTTGGTTTTGTTTCCATCCAAAATAGACAGATTTGACCGAAATAAGCCAAATCGGTCGATTTGAGCAAATTCCTTGATGAAACGATCGTTTCTGACCGATTTCGCTAGTTTCTGCTTGTTTTAGTCATTTTGGCACGTTTTCATCAATTTGGTGCAATTTGAATCCAAAATAGACAGATTTGGCCGAAATAAGCCAAATCGGCCGATTTGAGCAAATTCCTTGATGAAACGATCGTTTCTGAACGATTTCGCTCGTTTCTGCCTGTTTTAGTCATTTTGGCACGTTTTCATTCATTTGGTTCTGTTTCCATCCAAAATAGACAGATTTGGCCGAAATAAGCCAAATCGGTCGATTTGAGCAAATTCCTGGATGAAACGATCGTTTCTGACCGATTTCGCTAGTTTCTGCCTGTTTTAGTCATTTTGGCACGTTTTCATCAATTTGGTGCAATTTCGAGCCAAAATAGACAGATATGGCCGAAATAAGCCAAATCGGTCGATTTGAGCAAATTCCTGGATGAAACGATCGTTTCTGACCGATTTCGCTCGTTTCTGCTTGTTTTAGTCATTTTGGCACGTTTTCATCAATTTGGTGCAATTTGAATCCAAAATAGACAGATTTGGCCGAAATAAGCCAAATCGGCCGATTTGAGCAAATTCCTTGATGAAACGATCGTTTCTGAACGATTTCGCTCGTTTCTGCCTGTTTTAGTCATTTTGGCACGTTTTCATCCATTTGGTTCTGTTTCCATCCAAAATAGACAGATTTGGCCGAAATAAGCCAAATCGGTCGATTTGAGCAAATTCCTGGATGAAACGATCGTTTCTGACCGATTTCGCTCGTTTCTGCCTGTTTTAGTCATTTTGGCACGTTTTCATCCATTTGGTTCTGTTTCCATCCAAAATAGACAGATTTGGCCGAAATAAGCCAAATCGGTCGAATTGAGCAAATTCCTGGATGAAACGATCGTTTCTGACCGATTTCGCTCGTTTCTGCCTGTTTTAGTCATTTTGGCACGTTTTCATCCATTTGGTTCTGTTTCCATCCAAAATAGACAGATTTGGCCGAAATAAGCCAAATCGGCCGATTTGAGCAAATTCCTTGATGAAACGATCGTTTCTGACCGATTTCGCTCGTTTCTGCCTGTTTTAGTCATTTTGGCACGTTTTCATCCATTTGGTTCTGTTTCCATCCAAAATAGACAGATTTGGCCGAAATAAGCCAAATCGGCCCATTTGAGCAAATTCCTTGATGAAACGATCGTTTCTGACCGATTTCACTCGTTTCTGCCTGTTTTAGTCATTTTGGCACGTTTTCATCCATTTGGTTCTGTTTCCATCCAAAATAGACAGATTTGGCCGAAATAAGCCAAATCGGCCGATTTGAGCAAATTCAGAGATGAAACGATCGTTTCTGACCGATTTCGCTCGTTTCTGCCTGTTTTAGTCATTTTGGCACGTTTTCATCAATTTGGTGCAATTTTAATCCAAAATAGACAGATTTGGCCGAAATAAGCCAAATCGGCCGATTTGAGCAAATTCCTTGATGAAACGATCGTTTCTGAACGATTTCGCTCGTTTCTGCCTGTTTTAGTCATTTTGGCACGTTTTCATCAATTTGGTGCAATTTGAATCCAAAATAGACAGTTTTGGCCGAAATAAGCCAAATCGGTCGATTTGAGCAAATTCAGAGATGAAACCATCGTTTCTGACCGATTTCGCTCGTTTCTGCCTGTTTTAGTCATTTTGGCACGTTTTCATCCATTTGGTTTTGTTTCCATCCAAAATAGACAGATTTGACCGAAATAAGCCAAATCGGTCGATTTGAGCAAATTCCTTGATGAAACGATCGTTTCTGACCGATTTCGCTAGTTTCTGCTTGTTTTAGTCATTTTGGCACGTTTTCATCAATTTGGTGCAATTTGAATCCAAAATAGACAGATTTGGCCGAAATAAGCCAAATCGGCCGATTTGAGCAAATTCCTTGATGAAACGATCGTTTCTGAACGATTTCGCTCGTTTCTGCCTGTTTTAGTCATTTTGGCACGTTTTCATTCATTTGGTTCTGTTTCCATCCAAAATAGACAGATTTGGCCGAAATAAGCCAAATCGGTCGATTTGAGCAAATTCCTGGATGAAACGATCGTTTCTGACCGATTTCGCTAGTTTCTGCCTGTTTTAGTCATTTTGGCACGTTTTCATCAATTTGGTGCAATTTCGAGCCAAAATAGACAGATATGGCCGAAATAAGCCAAATCGGTCGATTTGAGCAAATTCCTGGATGAAACGATCGTTTCTGACCGATTTCGCTCGTTTCTGCTTGTTTTAGTCATTTTGGCACGTTTTCATCAATTTGGTGCAATTTGAATCCAAAATAGACAGATTTGGCCGAAATAAGCCAAATCGGCCGATTTGAGCAAATTCCTTGATGAAACGATCGTTTCTGAACGATTTCGCTCGTTTCTGCCTGTTTTAGTCATTTTGGCACGTTTTCATCCATTTGGTTCTGTTTCCATCCAAAATAGACAGATTTGGCCGAAATAAGCCAAATCGGTCGATTTGAGCAAATTCCTGGATGAAACGATCGTTTCTGACCGATTTCGCTCGTTTCTGCCTGTTTTAGTCATTTTGGCACGTTTTCATCCATTTGGTTCTGTTTCCATCCAAAATAGACAGATTTGGCCGAAATAAGCCAAATCGGTCGATTTGAGCAAATTCCTGGATGAAACGATCGTTTCTGACCGATTTCGCTCGTTTCTGCCTGTTTTAGTCATTTTGGCACGTTTTCATCAATTTGGTGCAATTTGAATCCAAAATAGACAGATTTGGCCGAAATAAGCCAAATCGGCCGATTTGAGCAAATTCAGAGATGAAACGATCGTTTCTGACCGATTTCGCTCGTTTCTGCCTGTTTTAGTCATTTTGGCACGTTTTCATCCATTTGGTTCTGTTTCCATCCAAAATAGACAGATTTGGCCGAAATAAGCCAAATCGGTCGATTTGAGCAAATTCAGAGATGAAACGATCGTTTCAGACCGATTTCGCTCGTTTCTGCCTGTTTTAGTCATTTTGGCACGTTTTCATCAATTTGGTGCAATTTGAATTCAAAATAGACAAATTTGGCCGAAATAAGCCAAATCGACAGATTTGGCCGAAATAAGCCAAATCGGACGATTTGAGCAAATTCCTTGATGAAACGATCGTTTCTGACCGATTTCGCTCGTTTCTGCCTGTTTTAGTCATTTTGGCGCGTTTTCATCAATTTGGTGCAATTTGAATCCAAAATAGACAGATTTGGCCGAAATAAGCCAAATCGGTCGATTTGAGCAAATTCAGAGATGAAACGATCGTTTCTGACCGATTTCGCTCGTTTCTGCCTGTTTTAGTCATTTTGGCACGTTTTCATCCATTTGCTTCTGTTTCCATCTAAAATAGACAGATTTGGCGGAAATAAGCCAAATCGGCCGATTTGAGCAAATTCCTTGATGAAACGATCGTTTCTGACCGATTTCGCTCGTTTCTGCTTGTTTTAGTCATTTTGGCACGTTTTCATCAATTTGGTGCAATTTGAATCCAAAATAGACAGATTTGGCCGAAATAAGCCAAATCGGCCGATTTGAGCAAATTCCTTGATGAAACGATCGTTTCTGAACGATTTCGCTCGTTTCTGCCTGTTTTAGTCATTTTGGCACGTTTTCATCCATTTGGTTCTGTTTCCATCCAAAATAGACAGATTTGGCCGAAATAAGCCAAATCGGTCGATTTGAGCAAATTCCTGGATGAAACGATCGTTTCTGACCGATTTCGCTCGTTTCTGCCTGTTTTAGTCATTTTGGCACGAGTTACATCCCCGTAACACCAAGCGTCGCTGTTATGACGTCACCCGTACGATTAGTATAAATAAGAAGTAGCATTAAGCGCAGTAGCCTTTTTAGTGAGTCTTTGCTTGTATCGCGAATGTTGTGTTTACTATCGGTCCTGTTTGAAATAAATTAATTTCAAAGTAAAGTGTTTTTTTTTGAGTCTTAAAACGGATCAAAACATAACTGGCGCAGTCGTTCGGATTTTTGAGACGTTCAAAAGGTCATATTTTGAACGGTTTCTTTCAAGAATTTGCTCAAAGAAGAATCTAACTCCAAAAGGACTTAAGGAAACCCGAAGGACCACCGATCAAATCGACGACGAGACAGCAAGCTCCACAGGCCCTGGACACTGTTCGAGAGCATATCGACCAGTTCCAGTACTTCGTAGGACCCTTCGCAGGTGGACAAAAATCGCCAATCCTGAGAAGCCCAAAGACGAAGACCATCGCCTCATCGAGAGACTTCATGAAGCTAATAATCTTCATTTTGCTGTAAGTTTAATCAATTGTCATTTTGTTAGCATTAGACTTTAAGTAGAATAGTAATAGGAAGCGATTGTATTAACTTTGCTAAAACCGAGCCTTCACGATTGAGCCGATAAACGAAATTGATCTTAGTGATTTATTTAATAACATATCGCTCCATTCTAATAGCAACATGCCCCCAGTAAATTACCAATTGTTGAAATATCAGTCTGATAACATCCCACATTTTGACGGTAACCCTCGCTTACTAAATAGATTTATTACCGCTGTGGAAAATCTGTTAAAAGCTTTTTTTAACCGTGCAGAACCAAATGATCCCATAAATATTTGCCTGTTCGATACGATACTTAGTAAATTGACTGGTAGAGCAGCCGAATTAATTTCTTCACGTGTCGAATTAAATTCTTGGGCACTCATAAAGGATGTTTTGACCCTCAGTTTCGCGGATCAAAGATCTATAGACTGTCTAATACAAGACTTAATTAATTTAAAACCTTTTAAAACCGAATCTCCCTTGCAATTTGGCATGAGAATTCAAGATTCAAGGAGTTTACTATTTGCTAAACTTAACGCTGGCCCAGATACCAATGAAACAAAATTAATTAAGATTAATCACTACGACGAATTTGCACTAAAAACGTTCATCAATGGATTACCGTATGACCTCCAACTTGTAGTAAGATTAAAAACCCCATCGAGTTTGGAACAAGCCATGTCATTTGTGAAAGAAGAGGAAAATTTTATTCGCTTCAAAACTACACAAAATTTCGGGCAAAGTCAAAAACCACCCAATAGATTTCACAATTCTAGTTCCACGCCCATGAATAGACCCAGTTTCCCAAGCCATTTCAGCCGTAACCCTCAAACTTCAAATGCACCCCCAACGCAATGGGCAAACAACTTCAATTCATCTCGAACATTCCCGAGCTTCCCACAACAAAACAACTTCCCAAAACCACAGTTCTCAAATTCTAGTTTCCCAAGCTATTTGCCAAAAGCAAACGGCCCTTTCAGTAATCAGTCCAATGCTTTTCGACCTAATGGATTTGCCCCTAAACCCTTTGGACAAGCGTCCCAAAGATCTAACATCAGTCGTAAATTTGAACCCATGGACACCAGTTCTGGTAACACCTTGATTAACGGCAACAAAAAGAATTTTATAAGCCAAGAACTGTACAATCAGGAAGTATTCCCTCAAACACCTGAACACCCCGATCACATTGACGTACCTATCGAGGAACCTCCCGAGAACCCCTACGACTTAAACCTCGTTGAGGATCATTTTAATGCACCATTTGACCAGAATCATCTGTATCATGACATCGATTATCAGCAACCCGATATTGAAAAAGATACCCAAGAGGAAAACCTAAATTTTCCTTTAACCGGTCAGAGCACAAACACGACGTAATATTCTTAAACAACCATGACACCCAATTACCATACATCCTGATACCCGAACTCAAATCTAAATTCTTGTTAGACACTGGTAGCACTAGAAGCTTCCTAAAACCCCAAATTGCTTATCAGAAATTTCCCCATTTAATTCAGGAAGAACTCTTTCAAGTTCAGACCGCCCACGCAACTTCTTTTCATAACGAAACTATCACACTACCAATATTCCCCACGTTACAAACACCAGGTTCACATAAATTTTTCCTTTTCGAATTCTCCCCAAAATTTGAAGGACTCATAGGACTTGATCTTATGAAACAATTAGACGCCAAAATCGATTTCAAAGCGAATACTTTAAACTTACCCGGAACAACACTACCTGTTTACCACGATGCGAAAACCCCTCAACCCCGAGATATTAATTACCACGATTTCAATTACGTAATAAGCCCTAGGAGTATCCAGCAAATCAGAATTCCAGTCAAAATGTCCAACGGATACGGCATAATCCCTTATCAAAAACTAGGACACCTCGAAATTCCAGAATGCCTAGTACGAGTTCAAAACAATACAGCCCTGACTACCGCCTTAAACCCTAGAGAAAATCCGATAAACCTGCAACTTCTCGAAACGTTCAACATAGAACCAATAAACACGAACGAATTAAACTTCATAGATCACCCCTTAACTCAAAATTCTGCCGGACAAACCACTGACCAATTGCTCAAGGATAACCTAAGAAAAATTAGACTTGACCACTGCAATTCCGAAGAAAGGGAACAGATCTCCAAACTATGCTACGAATTCCGTGATATTTTCCATTGCGAAAACATCCCGTTAACTTTTACTAATTCAATAAAACACAGGATAAAGGTCAAAGACGAAACTCCCATTTTTACTAAGACGTATAGGTACCCCGAAGTACATCGTGCCGAGGTAAAAAAGCAAGTTTCCGAATTATTACATCAAAATATCATCCGAGATTCAAATTCACCATGGTCATCGCCTATTTGGATCGTGCCAAAAAAACTAGACCAATCTAAGAAACAAAAGTGGCGAATGGTCATCGACTACCGAAAGCTGAACGAACAGACAGTAGATGATAAATTCCCTTTGCCTAATATCAACGAAATACTTGACAAACTAGGCAAAGCCCATTATTTCACGACACTGGACTTAGCAAATGGATTTCACCAAATCCAAATGCATGATGAAGACATTGGCAAAACAGCTTTTACTACGGACACCGGGCATTACGAATTTCTACGAATGCCCTTCGGCCTCAAAAACGCCCCGGCGACCTTCCAACGCGTGATGAACAACATCCTACGAGGACTACAAAATGAAACATGTCTAGTCTACTTAGACGATGTGATCATCTTTAGTACAAGCCTGCAAGAACATATCGAAAATCTAAGAAACGTTTTTAAACGACTGAGAGACTCAAAGTTTAAAATCCAACTTGACAAGTCCGAGTTTCTAAGGAAAGAGGTACAGTACTTAGGACACGTTGTGAGTCGAGACGGAGTAAAGCCGAATCCCGACAAGATCAATGCAGTGAAAAACTTTCCTATTCCCAAAACTACCCGAGAGATAAAGTCATTCCTAGGATTAGTCGGATACTATAGACGCTTTATTAAAGATTTTGCTAAAATTACAAAGCCACTGACCAACTGCCTCAAGAAAAATGTTAAGATAATACATAACCCTGAATTCGTTAATTCTTTTAACCACTGCAAACAAATTCTAATAAATTTCCCCGTCTTACAATATCCCGACTTCTCGAAACCCTTTCTATTGACCACGGATGCGAGTAACTATGCAATCGGAGCTGTTTTATCGCAAGGTCCAATACCTAATGATCGACCCATAGCCTATGCATCTAGGACCCTAAATGATTCGGAAACCAAATATTCGACAATCGAGAAAGAATTACTAGCAATAGTTTGGGCATGTAAATATTTCCGCCCCTACTTATTTGGCCGCAAGTTTTACATTTACACAGACCATAGGCCCCTAGTATGGCTTTTTAACCTGAAGGAACCTAACTCAAAATTGGTGAGATGGCGATTGAGACTAGAAGAGTTCGATTACCAGATAATATACAAGAAGGGACGCCAGAACACTAACGCAGATGCCCTGTCCAGGATACAACTGAATATTTACGAGAACGAGTCAATTTTGAATAACCCTGGTAACTCTGACGACGACATCAAAGACTACTTAGAAACAGTCGCAGGAAACACCAACTTCGAAGAAACCAACTTTGATAACAGACCCGGGACTAGCCAGCAGAAAATAAATATCATCTCCGATATTCAACTACGTCCGCCTGACGCAGCAACCGCCGATGAAACAGTACACAGCCAAGACGCTGACCGTGAGAATCCAGGACTCAGCATTCTAGACGAAATTATAAACAACAAGCACCTGCAATTCCTGATAAAGAAATCTCCACACGTGCAGATAAAATTTAACAAAGAACGCTATGAGAATCACGTAATAAGTCACGTAGACGTATCAAATAACCCAGACACTATTAAACAATTTATTCAAGAATATCTCACTTGCAAAAAGCCCTGTTACGTATACTTCGTCGACAAAGACTTAATGTCCCCATTTATAGATGTATGCCTAAAATATTTTCAAAATCTACAAATAAGAATATGCACCAAACTGCTACACAACATCGCAGACCCGGAAGAAAAAATCATGCTCATCACCCACCAACACGAAGGCAAGCAGAACCACAGAGGCATCAACGAAACGTACCAACGCCTTAAAGCCCTTTATTACTGGCCCAAGCTAAAAGAAGACGTGACAAAATATATCAATGATTGCACCATTTGCCAAACGTCAAAATACTGCCGTTTCAAATCTTACATTCCTCTTACAAGAACAGAAACACCTAGCAAACCCTTTCAGATGATACATATCGACACCTTTACATTCGAAGCACAAAATTTCCTAACAATCTTCGATAAATTTTCCAAATTTGGACAAGCATATCCGTATGACAAAAACGCGAAATCGGTGTGCGATAAACTCGTCAACTTCTTCTCATTCTTCGGATGCCCTGAGACAGTCACTTGTGATAATGGCAAAGAATTTAACAACGAACTATTGAAGGAATTGTTGAAAACCCAAAAAATTAACATTCACTTCACGACCCCTAGACACCACGAATCTAACGCACCAGTGGAACGCTTCCACTCTACATTGATTGAACACCTCAGAATCCTAAAACAAAAGGACGACACAAAACCGATTACTGAACTAATTCCATATGCCATAATCGCATACAACAGCACTAAAAGTAGCGTAACAAATTTCACACCCCACGAACTCATCCTGGGACACACAAATACAAGAGACCCTTTTGACCTCATATCAACAACGTTTTACTCAGACTACGTCTCCTCTCATAAAGCCAAAGTCGATGCATTATGCGAAGATGTCGTGAAGAAAATGGAAAGTAATAAGGAGAAAGTTATTGCCAAAAGGAATCACAAAGGAAACGAATCCCCCGATTTTAAGGTCAACCAAAAGGTCTACCGAAATTTAAACTCTCGAAACAAAAAGAACCCAAGATTCAGCGGACCGTTTATAATCATAGAAAAATTAGAACATAATAAGGTAAAAATCCAAAGCACGCGAAGCCCCTACAAAATTGAAATAGCACATATCAAGGAACTAAAGAAACCCCTCTTTACAGATGGCCCCTCGCGCATGGAAAATCCCAGTACATCAACTTAAAATCCAACCCCGGTGTACTACCCTACAAGTTAGGCAAGGCCCAGAAGACTATTGACCACTGGCACTTTATCCAAACGTACGACATGACCGAACTATTACAAGAATTCGCAAAAATTAATACCCAATTCGACTTACTCGTCAAAACCCTAAATAACTTCACTGACTATAAACTCGAATACCACAATTCCCTTGTTGTGACTACTAGCTTAAAACACAAAATCATCCGTCAGATAAATCAAATCTTCCCGAACAAATTAAGAACGAAACGAGCTCTTATAAACGCCTTAGGATCAATCATAAAAACAATAACGGGGAACCTAGACCAAGATGACGCAAAACGTATCGACCAAAACATGGAAATCCTTAAACAAAACCAAAACGATTTAAAATCCGCCATTGACAAGCAAATGACTCTTTTTTCTAAATCAATAATCAATTTCAGAGAAACAATAAGAAATGTATCCCATAACCAAATTATATTGGAGTCACGTATTAGACAAATAATAGATGTCGTCAATCAGATCGAGGTCAAGGAAACAAACCTTTTTGAGTTCTATCGTATCCAAATGATTATCACCCAAATTACCGTCTTTTACCAGAATATTTACGATATACTTTCAAATATCGAAGAGGCAATTACCTTTGCTAAATTAAACACCTTCCATAACACCATAATCGAA
>NW_027098705.1:0-51562 GCF_039881205.1 Euwallacea similis
TGATGAAACGATCGTTTCTGACCGATTTCGCTCGTTTCTGCCTGTTTTAGTCATTTTGCACGTTTTCATCAATTTGGTGCAATTTGAATCCAAAATAGACAGATTTGGCCGAAATAAGCCAAATCGGCCGATTTGAGCAAATTCTTGATGAAACGATCGTTTCTGACCGATTTCGCTCGTTTCTGCCTGTTTTAGTCATTTTGGCACGTTTTCATCCATTTGGTTCTGTTTCCATCCAAAATAGACAGATTTGCCGAAATAAGCCAAATCGGTCGATTTGAACAAATTCAGAGATGAAACGATCGTTTCTGACCGATTTCGCTCGTTTCTGCCTGTTTTAGTCATTTTGGCACGTTTTCATCCATTTGGTTCTGTTTCCATCCAAAATAGACAGATTTGGCCGAAATAAGCAAAATCGGTCGATTTGAGCAAATTCAGAGATGAAACGATCGTTTCTGACCGATTTCGCTCGTTTCTGCCTGTTTTAGTCATTTTGGCACGTTTTCATCCATTTGGTTCTGTTTCCATCCAAAATAGACAGATTTGGCCGTAATAAGCCAAATCGGTCGATTTGAGCAAATTCCTGGATGAAACGATCGTTTCTGACCGATTTCGCTCGTTTCTGCCTGTTTTAGTCATTTTGGCACGTTTTCATCCATTTGGTTCTGTTTCCATCCAAAATAGACAGATTTGGCCGAAATAAGCCAAATCGGTCGATTTGAACAAATTCAGAGATGAAACGATCGTTTCTGACCGATTTCGCTCGTTTCTGCCTGTTTTAGTCATTTTTGCACGTTTTCATCCATTTGGTTCTGTTTCCATCCAAAATAGACAGATTTGGCCGAAATAAGCAAAATCGGTCGATTTGAGCAAATTCAGAGATGAAACGATCGTTTCTGACCGATTTCGCTCGTTTCTGCCTGTTTTAGTCATTTTGGCACGTTTTCATCAATTTGGTGCAATTTGAATCCAAAATAGACAGATTTGGCCGAAATAAGCCAAATCGGTCGATTTGAGCAAATTCAGAGATGAAACGATCGTTTCTGACCGATTTCGCTCGTTTCTGCCTGTTTTAGTCATTTTGGCACGTTTTCATCAATTTGGTGCAATTTGAATCCAAAATAGACAGATTTGGCCGAAATAAGCCAAATCGGCCGATTTGAGCAAATTCCTTGATGAAACGATCGTTTCTGACCGATTTCGCTCGTTTCTGCCTGTTTTAGTCATTTTGGCACGTTTTTATCCATTTGGTTCTGTTTCCATCCAAAATAGACAGATTTGGCCGAAATAAGCCAAATCGGTCGATTTGAGCAAATTCAGAGATGAAACGATCGTTTCTGACCGATTTCGCTCGTTTCTGCCTGTTTTAGTCATTTTGGCACGTTTTCATCAATTTGGTGCAATTTGAATCCAAAATAGACAGATTTGGCCGAAATAAGCCAAATCGGTCGATTTGAGCAAATTCAGAGATGAAACGATCGTTTCTGACCGATTTCGCTCGTTTCTGCCTATTTTAGTCATTTTGGCACGTTTTCATCCATTTGGTTCTGTTTCCATCCAAAATAGACAGATTTGGCCGAAATAAGCCAAATCGGCCGATTTGAGCAAATTCCTTGATGAAACGATCGTTTCTGACCGATTTCGCTCGTTTCTGCCGGTTTTAGTCATTTTGGCACGTTTTCATCAATTTGGTGCAATTTGAATCCAAAATAGACAGATTTGGCCGAAATAAGCCAAATCGGTCGATTTGAGCAAATTCAGAGATGAAACGATCGTTTCTGACCGATTTCGCTCGTTTCTGCCTGTTTTAGTGATTTTGGCACGTTTTCATCCATTTGGTTCTGTTTCCATCCAAAATAGACAGATTTGGCCGAAATAAGCCAAATCGGTCGAATTGAGCAAATTCCTTGATGAAACGATCGTTTCTGACCGATTTCGCTCGTTTCTGCCTGTTTTAGTCATTTTGGCACGTTTTCATCAATTTGGTGCAATTTGAATCCAAAATAGACAGATTTGGCCGAAATAAGCCAAATCGGCCGATTTGAGCAAATTCCTTGATGAAACGATCGTTTCTGACCGATTTCGCTCGTTTCTGCCTGTTTTAGTCATTTTGGCACGTTTTCATCCATTTGGTTCTGTTTCCATCCAAAATAGACAGATTTGGCCGAAATAAGCCAAATCGGTCGATTTGAACAAATTCAAAGATGAAACGATCGTTTCTGACCGATTTCGCTCGTTTCTGCCTGTTTTAGTCATTTTGGCACGTTTTCATCCATTTGGTTCTGTTTCCATCCAAAATAGACAGATTTGGCCGAAATAAGCAAAATCGGTCGATTTGAGCAAATTCAGAGATGAAACGATCGTTTCTGACCGATTTCGCTCGTTTCTGCCTGTTTTAGTCATTTTGGCACGTTTTCATCCATTTGGTTCTGTTTCCATCCAAAATAGACAGATTTGGCCGTAATAAGCCAAATCGGTCGATTTGAGCAAATTCCTGGATGAAACGATCGTTTCTGACCGATTTCGCTCGTTTCTGCCTGTTTTAGTCATTTTGGCACGTTTTCATCAATTTGGTGCAATTTGAATCCAAAATAGACAGATTTGGCCGAAATAAGCCAAATCGGTCGATTTGAGCAAATTCAGAGATGAAACGATCGTTTCTGACCGATTTCGCTCGTTTCTGCCTGTTTTAGTCATTTTGGCACGTTTTCATCAATTTGGTGCAATTTGAATCCAAAATAGACAGATTTGGCTGAAATAAGCAAAATCGGTCGATTTGAGCAAATTCAGAGATGAAACGATCGTTTCTGACCGATTTCGCTCGTTTCTGCCTATTTTAGTCATTTTGGCACGTTTTCATCCATTTGGTTCTGTTTCCATCCAAAATAGACAGATTTGGCCGAAATAAGCCAAATCGGCCGATTTGAGCAAATTCCTTGATGAAACGATCGTTTCTGACCGATTTCGCTCGTTTCTGCCGGTTTTAGTCATTTTGGCACGTTTTCATCAATTTGGTGCAATTTGAATCCAAAATAGACAGATTTGGCCGAAATAAGCCAAATCGGTCGATTTGAGCAAATTCAGAGATGAAACGATCGTTTCTGACCGATTTCGCTCGTTTCTGCCTGTTTTAGTGATTTTGGCACGTTTTCATCCATTTGGTTCTGTTTCCATCCAAAATAGACAGATTTGGCCGAAATAAGCCAAATCGGTCGAATTGAGCAAATTCCTTGATGAAACGATCGTTTCTGACCGATTTCGCTCGTTTCTGCCTGTTTTAGTCATTTTGGCACGTTTTCATCCGTTTGGTTCTGTTTCCATCCAAAATAGACAGATTTGGCCGAAATAAGCCAAATCGGTCGATTTGAGCAAATTCCTGGATGAAACGATCGTTTCTGACAGATTTCGCTCGTTTCTGCCTGTTTTAGTCATTTTGGCACGTTTTCATCCATTTGGTTCTGTTTCCATCCAAAATAGACAGATTTGGCCGAAATAAGCCAAATCGGCCGATTTGAGCAAATTCCTTGATGAAACGATCGTTTCTGACCGATTTCGCTCGTTTCTGCCTGTTTTAGTCATTTTGGCACGTTTTCATCAATTTGGTGCAATTTGAATCCAAAATAGACAGATTTGGCCGAAATAAGCCAAATCGGTCGATTTGAGCAAATTCCTGGATGAAACGATCGTTTCTGACCGATTTCGCTCGTTTCTGCCTGTTTTAGTCATTTTGGCACGTTTTCATCCATTTGGTTCTGTTTCCATCCAAAATAGACAGATTTGGCCGAAATAAGCCAAATCGGTCGATTTGAGCAAATTCAGAGATGAAACGATCGTTTCTGACCGATTTCGCTCGTTTCTGCCTGTTTTAGTCATTTTGGCACGTTTTCATCAATTTGGTGCAATTTGAATCCAAAATAGACAGATTTGGCCGAAATAAGCCAAATCGGTCGATTTGAGCAAATTCAGAGATGAAACGATCGTTTCTGACCGATTTCGCTCGTTTCTGCCTGTTTTAGTGATTTTGGCACGTTTTCATCCATTTGGTTCTGTTTCCATCCAAAATAGACAGATTTGGCCGAAATAAGCCAAATCGGCCGATTTGAGCAAATTCCTTGATGAAACGATCGTTTCTGACCGATTTCGCTCGTTTCTGCCGGTTTTAGTCATTTTGGCACGTTTTCATCAATTTGGTGCAATTTGAATCCAAAATAGACAGATTTGGCCGAAATAAGCCAAATCGGTCGATTTGAGCAAATTCAGAGATGAAACGATCGTTTCTGACCGATTTCGCTCGTTTCTGCCTGTTTTAGTGATTTTGGCACGTTTTCATCCATTTGGTTCTGTTTCCATCCAAAATAGACAGATTTGGCCGAAATAAGCCAAATCGGTCGATTTGAGCAAATTCAGAGATGAAACGATCGTTTCTGACCGATTTCGCTCGTTTCTGCCTGTTTTAGTCATTTTGGCACGTTTTCATCAATTTGGTGCAATTTGAATCCAAAATAGACAGATTTGGCCGAAATAAGCCAAATCGGTCGATTTGAGCAAATTCAGAGATGAAACGATCGTTTCTGACCGATTTCGCTCGTTTCTGCCTGTTTTAGTCATTTTGGCACGTTTTCATCAATTTGGTGCAATTTGAATCCAAAATAGACAGATTTGGCCGAAATAAGCCAAATCGGCCGATTTGAGCAAATTCCTTGATGAAACGATCGTTTCTGACCGATTTCGCTCGTTTCTGCCTGTTTTAGTCATTTTGGCACGTTTTCATCCATTTGGTTCTGTTTCCATCCAAAATAGACAGATTTGGCCGAAATAAGCCAAATCGGTCGATTTGAGCAAATTCAGAGATGAAACGATCGTTTCTGACCGATTTCGCTCGTTTCTGCCTGTTTTAGTCATTTTGGCACGTTTTCATCCATTTGGTTCTGTTTCCATCCAAAATAGACAGATTTGGCCGAAATAAGCCAAATCGGTCGATTTGAGCAAATTCAGAGATGAAACGATAGTTACATTATAGCAACATATAAGTTTCCATATAATAAATTACGCCGCAAATCTTGCTGACGATGTAACTATTTTCATATAAATAAGAAAATGTTCTAGATTAGAATTAATTAATATCTAATATTCATACTGTTGTTACCATTTAGTTAGAAGTCAGTTGTGAGAAATAAATTTTTTTTTTAAAAATAAAGAACAACGTTACGAGTTGTTAACTGGCGCAGTCGTTCGGATAAGTTTTTCGGGCTTGCTATCAAATTATTGATATCGAACTAACCGAAGACAATCGAACTCTACGAAAAAAGTGAAGTGAAAAAAAAACTGTTCTACAGAGGAGTTTGCCCAGAATCGCCAAACTCGCAAGAATCTGCATCTTTGAGAGGACCAAATTGCCAACCAGAGAGCTGATACTTATAGGATGATCTCAACTACCATCATCGTACTACAGTAAGTGCAATTGATGAGTTAATTTTCATGTCAAAAGTTGATGAATTATTAGTTCAATTAGAAACTTTGCATTTAGATATACCTTCAACTGACTTCACTCCTGAAATCCAAGTTATAAATAAATCCCATTCAAATTTTTCTGTTCTTAACGAAATTCCTGAAAATATGGCTGAATTTAAACCCGAATACCTTAAATGTATCCCGGATTTCGACGGTAATCCAAATGACTTAAACAGATATTTAACTGTTTGTCAATCTGTTATTGATTCATTTTATCTTGCTCAACAGCCAAATCATTTTCAGAATGTATATTTGCTGAATTGCATTATTGGAAAATTAACTGGTAATGCTAAATTAGTATTAGGGACGCAGAATGTAACCACTTGGGATGAACTAAAATTTACTTTAAATCGACATTTTGCTGATCAAAGGGACGAAGGTTGCCTTAATCGTGATTTAGTAATGCTTCGTCAGCAAAATGGCGAAAGTCCGAATCAATTTTACGATCGCGTTTTGCATATTTTGAATTTATTATGCTCTTATATAGATGTGCATGAGACAACAGATCAAGCGAGAAATCTGAAGAGAGATTTGTATAATGATATGGCTCTAAAAACTTTTTTATCTGGCCTTAAAGAACCGTTAGGTACAACAATCCGTTGTATGCGACCCAGAGATCTCCCTCAAGCTTTACAATTTGTAATGGAAGAAAATAATATCCATTATTTTCAATCAAACACAAGATCACAAAATTACTCACAACAATCTACACGAATAACAAGACCAGTACTTAATCAAAATTCATTTTCAAATATACAAACTCGAAATTTTAACTCAAATCTTCCATACAATCCTATGAGACAACCGCAATCACCGCCATTTCGGTCAAATTTCTACCAAAGCCCGCCTTTTCCAACAAATTCACGATCTTACGGAAATAGACCAACAACCAATGTCTTTAAGCCAAACCCAAATAGACCTTTACCAAAACCCACACCAATGAGCACGTCAACTAGACAAACAACAAAATCATCTAGGCCTTATTTTAATAACAATTTTAGAAATTATAATCAGCAAAGACCAAATTATAATCAACCACAAAATTTTTCGGCTGAGGAACTCTATAACGCGAATATCATTGACCAATCTTGTGATTATGACGATAATACGGAAATTTACCAACATGATACATTACCTCAAAATTGTTATAAAACGCAATACGAATATCAGTCGCAATTGAATCAAAACGTAAATAAGCACCCAGTCTATGAGGCAGACGCTGACTCAGCAAATCGTCAGTCAACAAGTACAGACATAAATTTTCCCAGGCCTCGCCTCGTAAACAACGAAACCTGACACCTGAGATAATATCATTTAACAACGCAAATACTAGTGAACTTTCTTATGTTATTTTTCCGGAATACGATTTAAAATTCTTAATTGATAGTGGTTCGACTAAGTCTTTCATTGATCCTGAAGTAGCAAATAAATTTTTTCCAAATTGTATTAAAAATGATCCGTTCATTGTATCTACTGTCTTCCAACAATCTGCTCATAAACATAGTGCAGAAATTCCAGTATCAAACATTTTTAAACTTCCAGAACCCTTTAGTATGAAATTTTATCTATTTAAATTTCATAATATATTTGATGGTTTGATAGGAATAGATAACTTGAAAAAATTACAGGCTAGCATAGACTATGATAAAGGATATTTGGTTACACCTTTTACAAGAATACAATTGAAATTTCACAAAACTAAAGTACAAATAAATAATGTGACCGTGGAAGCACGTAGCCAGCGAGTCATCAGAATTAAAGTAAATATTCAACATGGTGACGTAGTAATTCCGTATCAAAAACTACACAATTGTGAAATTCCTAACTGTATTGCTTTAGCTAAAAATGGTTACGCATTAACTACCGTACTAAACAACACATGTAACCCAGTAACCTTAGACATTTCTGAACCGTTTAATGTAGAGGCATATGATAGCACTACTCAAATTGATTTAAATCATTTTCAAACTAATCCTGGTCAGTCACAAAAATTTGATCCCACAGACATTCGAACTGATCATCTTAATGAAGAAGAAAAATCTAAAATATTGGATTTGTGTAAAGAATTTTCAGATATATTTTATCATGAAGGAATGCCCCTTACATTTACAAGTCAAATTAAACACTCGATTAGAACTGTTGATGAATCACCCGTTTATGCGAAATCTTATAGATACCCGTTTGTACATAAACAAGAGGTAGAAAGACAAATTGGAAATATGCTAAAACAAAATATTATCCGTCCTAGCCAATCACCATGGTCCGCACCAATTTGGGTGGTACCAAAAAAACTTGATGCGTCGGGGAAACAAAAATGGCGTGTATGTATTGATTTTCGGAAGCTTAATGAAAAGACAATTGATGATAAATATCCTTTGCCTAATATATCGGATCTTTTGGATAAACTTGGTAAATGCCAATATTTCAGTACACTAGATCTCGCTAGCGGCTTTTACCAAATTGAAATGGATGAGAAAGATATACAAAAAACAGCATTCAGCACGGAACAGGGACATTTTGAATATACCCGTATGCCATTCGGTTTGAAAAATGCACCAGCAACATTTCAGAGAGTTATGGACAATATTTTGAGAGGAATACAAAATGAAAAGTGTCTCGTTTATCTTGATGATATCATTATTTTTTCAACGTCATTGCAAGAACATTTGGAACGTCTTAGAGCAGTATTTAATAGACTTAGAAAATCTAATTTCAAAATTCAACTAGATAAAAGTGAATTTCTCAGACGTGAGGTGGCCTATTTAGGACATATAGTAACGCCTGACGGAGTAAAACCGAACCCAGATAAAATTATTGCTATAAAGAATTATCCAATACCAAGTAATACAAAACAAATTAAAGGATTTTTGGGATTGTTAGGTTATTATCGAAAATTTATAAACAATTTTGCGAAGTTAACTAAACCGTTGACCAAATGTCTTAAAAAAGGAGCAAAAATTGAGCATAATAAAGAATTTGTTGAATGTTTCGAAACTTGTAAGAATTTATTAATGAATGAACCAATTTTACAATATCCGGATATGTCGAAAACATTTAATTTAACATGCGATGCTAGCAATGTGGCACTCGGTGCTGTATTATCGCAGGGACCGATAGGTCAAGATCTCCCAGTAGCGTACGCGTCGCGAACTTTGAATGATTCAGAGCAAAAATATTCTACAATTGAAAAAGAGTGTCTTTGTTTAGTTTGGGCTACCAAATATTTTAGACCTTACCTCTTTGGAAAAAAATTTAACATAATTACTGATCATAAACCTCTGCAATGGCTATTTAACTTAAAAGATCCTTCATCTAAACTCTTGAGATGGCGCATTAAATTAGAGGAATTTGATTATAGAATTATATATAAAAAAGGAAATTTAAACACAAATGCCGATGCTTTAAGTAGAATTGAGTTGCACACAAAAGAAACAGATGGATTTGCAAATTTGGTGGAATACATGGAAAAATTCAATGAAAGTCTGCAAAATGAAATAAACGATAGAAATACTTCTGATCAAGATAACAGACAGAGCGACGATCAACTTGATCGGCTGTCAACAATGGTTCAACCAGATATGGAACAAAGGGAAATACAAGATCCTATTCAAGAAGAAAGAGAAATTACAAATGAAAACGAAACTGTCCACACTAATGCTGAACAGGAACCAATAGTGGGAGTACCTATTCAAGAGACCGCTGTTAATTACGGTGCCAATCAAGTAGTAATTTCCCAAGTTTTTCATTCCCCAGCTAAATTAAAAAAATTAACCTTATTTGGTAAAAAAAATAGATTTATACTGCAGCTATCAGAAAATAACTTTGAACATGATTTGATGAAATTCCTTATCGAAAATATTGCCCCGGAAAAATTATATTCGTTATATTTTGAAAATCCAGAAACGTATCCTTTATTTTGTGAAGTTGTAAGAAAAAATTTTAAATGGCCATCCTTGAAATTAAAAAGATGCACAATAAAACTTATCGACGTAACAGAAGAATCGGAAATTCCAGAAATTATTCAAGCGTATCATGAAGGAAAAACAAATCATAGAGGAATTGAGGAAACAGAGCAAAGAATCAAAACAAAATATTATTGGCCTAATATAAAAAATTCTATACAAACTTATATAAATCAATGTAAAATTTGCCAAAAAAGTAAATACGAGAGACACCCCATTAATATGGAAATGAACATTACACCTACGGCATGTAGACCTTTTGAAATTCTTCATATGGACGTATATACTTTGGAAAAAACAAAATTCTTAACGATAATCGATAGTTTTTCTAAATATGCTCAAGCATATCCTCTAAATTCATTAGCTGCTACGGAAATAGCTGATAACTTAATTACATTCTTTTCTCATCATGGAATCCCAACTCAAGTAATTGTTGATAATGGAACAGAATTTAAAAATACAGTAGTAACAGAATTATTGGGACTTCATAAAATTAAAATTCATTTCTGTTCTCCGAACCATCCTCAATCTAATGGCGTAGTTGAAAGACTTCATTCAACTTTAGCAGAACATATACGGTTACTAAATAATCAAGATCAAAATAAAACACATATTATCAAAAAAATAAAATATGCTATACTAGCATACAATAATTCTATTCACTCAGCGACAAATCTTAAACCAATAGATATAATAAATGGTCATATTAATTGCGAAGATCCTTTTAATGTAGACATAGATCAAACTCTTATGACTAACTATGTAACTGATCATCGAGATCGAACGAAAATTTTATATTCGAAAATAAATCAATTATTAATTCAAGGTAAAGAGAAAACTATAGGAAAGTTAAATGAAAATAGAGATAAACCAAATTTGTTTGAACCTCAAACCCAAACGTACATTAAGAAACATTCAAGAGATAAATTGTCTAATACTTTCCAACCCCAAACAAAGATAGAAACTACCAACCCTTTACGTAAAACTGTAGGTACTACAGGTCAAGCTAAAATTCACATGGATAATCTTAAAAGACCTTTTAGGAATAGATACAGCTTTGATGCGAAATTATAAAACTAAAATAAAAATATATGTATAAATATAAATATATATATTAATTTTAAATATTAAGTAACAAATAATATTGTATTTCAGTGTCCTTGTTGGAGCATTTGGAAGTCAAGCTCAAAACATTGTCATGATACAAGAAATAAACGATAATCCAGGCATCATACCTCTTAAAGTAGGCCATGCTAGAATTACAGATTATAAGCATACAATGTTACATTACTACGATCTAAACCCAATCATTAACTACATGAACGCATTGCACATAAAGACGTTAAATGTGACAAAACAAGTAAACAATACTAAGCAATACAGACCATATACAGAACAATTGAAAACTTATTTGAAAATCGTCGAATTCATTCAAGAAAGGACTGAGACAAAACTATATCAGATAACGCCACACCCCCAAAGAAAGAAACGTGGACTAATAAATGGGTTAGGTTCCATATTTAAATCTATTACGGGAAATCTTGACGCATCTGACGGAGATAGATACAATAATCTTATACAAACTCTCCAGATAAATCAAGAAAATCTAGAAGCAGAAATTTCTAACCAAGGATCATTATCAATAACGGTAATGGAATCGTTTAATCGTACAATGCAGCAATTATATGAAAATGAGAAGTTGATTGAAAATAAAATGAATCAGGTTCTACCATATATTGGAGATGTAGCATATGTTAGAAACTTCGTATTATTAAAAGAAGTAATTAACGAAATTATTAACATGTACCAAATAATTGATTCTATCCTTCAAGATATGGAGAACTCATTAGTATTCTCACGGCTTAAACTTATGCATCCGAGCATAATCAAAACCAATGATTTATATATTGAATTAAGTAAACTCCAAAAAAGACTGGGAGTTGATCGATTACCTATAGCTGTGACAAAAGACAAAATCCAATTATTCGAACAAATCATTGATTTTGAGTGCTTTGTTTTCAAGAATAAAATAACACATGTTTTACACATTCCTATTGTGCATAATCAATCTTTTGATTACTTCCACTTATATTCAGTTCCTATCCTTAACAAAGGTCAGTTTAAGGTTATTTTACCTCAAAATAAATTTCTCTTGTTAAATCAATTGCACTACGTTTACTTCGGAGAGAGATGTCAGAAGATGAAACCAGAACTTTATCTATGCCACAAGGAGAATTTAAATAAAATCGAAGAAGATGCCCCTTGCGAAGTTAAATTATTAAATTACGGCAAATCCGTTCCAACATGCAATCAAATCGAAGTTCAAATCACAGAAACAATAACAAACCAATTAGATGACGTCAACCAATGGATAGTGGTGTGCCCAAAAAGGGAAGCTGTAAAAATCTACTGTCAAGGAGGACAAAACGAAATTAAAAACTTAATCGGAACATTCTTGTGCCAAATTCCATTGGGATGCTCCGTGACAATCAAAGACCAAACTATATACCATAACCAAGAAGTAATCAAATCAAATCTACAAACCATGCTATTCCCGGACATCAACACGACTGAAACCATCTTACCAACACTGAATCTAAGCCTGCACATTCCAGAACTAAAGTTGGATGACCTACATGAATTGCGAAACACAGCCTTCAAGAAACGACATCAACTTTTGCAAACCAACCAGTTATTGAACTCTCCTAACATTTGGACAATATTCATTTACATATTGATCGCAACTTGCTGCTTAATTCTAATTGCTAAATGGATAATCATGCCGAGGATGCTGAGAAGAAAATCAACCAGACCGGAACCAGAAGCCATTCAACTTCCAAGACAAGCATAGAAGTTGAAACTTAGGGGGAAGGAGTTACATTATAGCAACATATAAGTTTCCATATAATAAATTACGCCGCAAATCTTGCTGACGATGTAACTATTTTCATATAAATAAGAAAATGTTCTAGATTAGAATTAATTAATATCTAATATTCATACTGTTGTTACCATTTAGTTAGAAGTCAGTTGTGAGAAATAAAGTTTTTTTTTAAAAATAAAGAACAACGTTACGAGTTGTTAACTCGATCGTTTCTGACCGATTTCGCTCGTTTCTGCCTGTTTTAGTCATTTTGGCACGTTTTCATCAATTTGGTGCAATTTGAATCCAAAATAGACAGATTTGGCCGAAATAAGCCAAATCGGTCGATTTGAGCAAATTCAGAGATGAAACGATCGTTTCTGACCGATTTCGCTCGTTTCTGCCTGTTTTAGTGATTTTGGCACGTTTTCATCCATTTGGTTCTGTTTCCATCCAAAATAGACAGATTTGGCCGAAATAAGCCAAATCGGTCGATTTGAGCAAATTCAGAGATGAAACGATCGTTTCTGACCGATTTCGCTCGTTTCTGCCTGTTTTAGTCATTTTGGCACGTTTTCATCCATTTGGTTCTGTTTCCATCCAAAATAGACAGATTTGGCCGAAATAAGCCAAATCGGCCGATTTGAGCAAATTCCTTGATGAAACGATCGTTTCTGACCGATTTCGCTCGTTTCTGCCTGTTTTAGTCATTTTGGCACGTTTTCATCAATTTGGTGCAATTTGAATCCAAAATAGACAGATTTGGCCGAAATAAGCCAAATCGGTCGATTTGAGCAAATTCAGAGATGAAACGATCGTTTCTGACCGATTTCGCTCGTTTCTGCCTGTTTTAGTCATTTTGGCACGTTTTCATCAATTTGGTGCAATTTGAATCCAAAATAGACAGATTTGGCCGAAATAAGCCAAATCGGCCGATTTGAGCAAATTCCTTGATGAAACGATCGTTTCTGACCGATTTCGCTCGTTTCTGCCTGTTTTAGTCATTTTGGCACGTTTTCATCCATTTGGTTCTGTTTCCATCCAAAATAGACAGATTTGGCCGAAATAAGCCAAATCGGTCGATTTGAGCAAATTCAGAGATGAAACGATCGTTTCTGACCGATTTCGCTCGTTTCTGCCTGTTTTAGTCATTTTGGCACGTTTTCATCCATTTGGTTCTGTTTCCATCCAAAATAGACAGATTTGGCCGAAATAAGCCAAATCGGTCGATTTGAGCAAATTCAGAGATGAAACGATAGTTACATTATAGCAACATATAAGTTTCCATATAATAAATTACGCCGCAAATCTTGCTGACGATGTAACTATTTTCATATAAATAAGAAAATGTTCTAGATTAGAATTAATTAATATCTAATATTCATACTGTTGTTACCATTTAGTTAGAAGTCAGTTGTGAGAAATAAATTTTTTTTTTAAAAATAAAGAACAACGTTACGAGTTGTTAACTGGCGCAGTCGTTCGGATAAGTTTTTCGGGCTTGCTATCAAATTATTGATATCGAACTAACCGAAGACAATCGAACTCTACGAAAAAAGTGAAGTGAAAAAAAAACTGTTCTACAGAGGAGTTTGCCCAGAATCGCCAAACTCGCAAGAATCTGCATCTTTGAGAGGACCAAATTGCCAACCAGAGAGCTGATACTTATAGGATGATCTCAACTACCATCATCGTACTACAGTAAGTGCAATTGATGAGTTAATTTTCATGTCAAAAGTTGATGAATTATTAGTTCAATTAGAAACTTTGCATTTAGATATACCTTCAACTGACTTCACTCCTGAAATCCAAGTTATAAATAAATCCCATTCAAATCTTTCTGTTCTTAACGAAATTCCTGAAAATATGGCTGAATTTAAACCCGAATACCTTAAATGTATCCCGGATTTCGACGGTAATCCAAATGACTTAAACAGATATTTAACTGTTTGTCAATCTGTTATTGATTCATTTTATCTTGCTCAACAGCCAAATCATTTTCAGAATGTATATTTGCTGAATTGCATTATTGGAAAATTAACTGGTAATGCTAAATTAGTATTAGGGACGCAGAATGTAACCACTTGGGATGAACTAAAATTTACTTTAAATCGACATTTTGCTGATCAAAGGGACGAAGGTTGCCTTAATCGTGATTTAGTAATGCTTCGTCAGCAAAATGGCGAAAGTCCGAATCAATTTTACGATCGCGTTTTGCATATTTTGAATTTATTATGCTCTTATATAGATGTGCATGAGACAACAGATCAAGCGAGAAATCTGAAGAGAGATTTGTATAATGATATGGCTCTAAAAACTTTTTTATCTGGCCTTAAAGAACCGTTAGGTACAACAATCCGTTGTATGCGACCCAGAGATCTCCCTCAAGCTTTACAATTTGTAATGGAAGAAAATAATATCCATTATTTTCAATCAAACACAAGATCACAAAATTACTCACAACAATCTACACGAATAACAAGACCAGTACTTAATCAAAATTCATTTTCAAATATACAAACTCGAAATTTTAACTCAAATCTTCCATACAATCCTATGAGACAACCGCAATCACCGCCATTTCGGTCAAATTTCTACCAAAGCCCGCCTTTTCCAACAAATTCACGATCTTACGGAAATAGACCAACAACCAATGTCTTTAAGCCAAACCCAAATAGACCTTTACCAAAACCCACACCAATGAGCACGTCAACTAGACAAACAACAAAATCATCTAGGCCTTATTTTAATAACAATTTTAGAAATTATAATCAGCAAAGACCAAATTATAATCAACCACAAAATTTTTCGGCTGAGGAACTCTATAACGCGAATATCATTGACCAATCTTGTGATTATGACGATAATACGGAAATTTACCAACATGATACATTACCTCAAAATTGTTATAAAACGCAATACGAATATCAGTCGCAATTGAATCAAAACGTAAATAAGCACCCAGTCTATGAGGCAGACGCTGACTCAGCAAATCGTCAGTCAACAAGTACAGACATAAATTTTCCCAGGCCTCGCCTCGTAAACAACGAAACCTGACACCTGAGATAATATCATTTAACAACGCAAATACTAGTGAACTTTCTTATGTTATTTTTCCGGAATACGATTTAAAATTCTTAATTGATAGTGGTTCGACTAAGTCTTTCATTGATCCTGAAGTAGCAAATAAATTTTTTCCAAATTGTATTAAAAATGATCCGTTCATTGTATCTACTGTCTTCCAACAATCTGCTCATAAACATAGTGCAGAAATTCCAGTATCAAACATTTTTAAACTTCCAGAACCCTTTAGTATGAAATTTTATCTATTTAAATTTCATAATATATTTGATGGTTTGATAGGAATAGATAACTTGAAAAAATTACAGGCTAGCATAGACTATGATAAAGGATATTTGGTTACACCTTTTACAAGAATACAATTGAAATTTCACAAAACTAAAGTACAAATAAATAATGTGACCGTGGAAGCACGTAGCCAGCGAGTCATCAGAATTAAAGTAAATATTCAACATGGTGACGTAGTAATTCCGTATCAAAAACTACACAATTGTGAAATTCCTAACTGTATTGCTTTAGCTAAAAATGGTTACGCATTAACTACCGTACTAAACAACACATGTAACCCAGTAACCTTAGACATTTCTGAACCGTTTAATGTAGAGGCATATGATAGCACTACTCAAATTGATTTAAATCATTTTCAAACTAATCCTGGTCAGTCACAAAAATTTGATCCCACAGACATTCGAACTGATCATCTTAATGAAGAAGAAAAATCTAAAATATTGGATTTGTGTAAAGAATTTTCAGATATATTTTATCATGAAGGAATGCCCCTTACATTTACAAGTCAAATTAAACACTCGATTAGAACTGTTGATGAATCACCCGTTTATGCGAAATCTTATAGATACCCGTTTGTACATAAACAAGAGGTAGAAAGACAAATTGGAAATATGCTAAAACAAAATATTATCCGTCCTAGCCAATCACCATGGTCCGCACCAATTTGGGTGGTACCAAAAAAACTTGATGCGTCGGGGAAACAAAAATGGCGTGTATGTATTGATTTTCGGAAGCTTAATGAAAAGACAATTGATGATAAATATCCTTTGCCTAATATATCGGATCTTTTGGATAAACTTGGTAAATGCCAATATTTCAGTACACTAGATCTCGCTAGCGGCTTTTACCAAATTGAAATGGATGAGAAAGATATACAAAAAACAGCATTCAGCACGGAACAGGGACATTTTGAATATACCCGTATGCCATTCGGTTTGAAAAATGCACCAGCAACATTTCAGAGAGTTATGGACAATATTTTGAGAGGAATACAAAATGAAAAGTGTCTCGTTTATCTTGATGATATCATTATTTTTTCAACGTCATTGCAAGAACATTTGGAACGTCTTAGAGCAGTATTTAATAGACTTAGAAAATCTAATTTCAAAATTCAACTAGATAAAAGTGAATTTCTCAGACGTGAGGTGGCCTATTTAGGACATATAGTAACGCCTGACGGAGTAAAACCGAACCCAGATAAAATTATTGCTATAAAGAATTATCCAATACCAAGTAATACAAAACAAATTAAAGGATTTTTGGGATTGTTAGGTTATTATCGAAAATTTATAAACAATTTTGCGAAGTTAACTAAACCGTTGACCAAATGTCTTAAAAAAGGAGCAAAAATTGAGCATAATAAAGAATTTGTTGAATGTTTCGAAACTTGTAAGAATTTATTAATGAATGAACCAATTTTACAATATCCGGATATGTCGAAAACATTTAATTTAACATGCGATGCTAGCAATGTGGCACTCGGTGCTGTATTATCGCAGGGACCGATAGGTCAAGATCTCCCAGTAGCGTACGCGTCGCGAACTTTGAATGATTCAGAGCAAAAATATTCTACAATTGAAAAAGAGTGTCTTTGTTTAGTTTGGGCTACCAAATATTTTAGACCTTACCTCTTTGGAAAAAAATTTAACATAATTACTGATCATAAACCTCTGCAATGGCTATTTAACTTAAAAGATCCTTCATCTAAACTCTTGAGATGGCGCATTAAATTAGAGGAATTTGATTATAGAATTATATATAAAAAAGGAAATTTAAACACAAATGCCGATGCTTTAAGTAGAATTGAGTTGCACACAAAAGAAACAGATGGATTTGCAAATTTGGTGGAATACATGGAAAAATTCAATGAAAGTCTGCAAAATGAAATAAACGATAGAAATACTTCTGATCAAGATAACAGACAGAGCGACGATCAACTTGATCGGCTGTCAACAATGGTTCAACCAGATATGGAACAAAGGGAAATACAAGATCCTATTCAAGAAGAAAGAGAAATTACAAATGAAAACGAAACTGTCCACACTAATGCTGAACAGGAACCAATAGTGGGAGTACCTATTCAAGAGACCGCTGTTAATTACGGTGCCAATCAAGTAGTAATTTCCCAAGTTTTTCATTCCCCAGCTAAATTAAAAAAATTAACCTTATTTGGTAAAAAAAATAGATTTATACTGCAGCTATCAGAAAATAACTTTGAACATGATTTGATGAAATTCCTTATCGAAAATATTGCCCCGGAAAAATTATATTCGTTATATTTTGAAAATCCAGAAACGTATCCTTTATTTTGTGAAGTTGTAAGAAAAAATTTTAAATGGCCATCCTTGAAATTAAAAAGATGCACAATAAAACTTATCGACGTAACAGAAGAATCGGAAATTCCAGAAATTATTCAAGCGTATCATGAAGGAAAAACAAATCATAGAGGAATTGAGGAAACAGAGCAAAGAATCAAAACAAAATATTATTGGCCTAATATAAAAAATTCTATACAAACTTATATAAATCAATGTAAAATTTGCCAAAAAAGTAAATACGAGAGACACCCCATTAATATGGAAATGAACATTACACCTACGGCATGTAGACCTTTTGAAATTCTTCATATGGACGTATATACTTTGGAAAAAACAAAATTCTTAACGATAATCGATAGTTTTTCTAAATATGCTCAAGCATATCCTCTAAATTCATTAGCTGCTACGGAAATAGCTGATAACTTAATTACATTCTTTTCTCATCATGGAATCCCAACTCAAGTAATTGTTGATAATGGAACAGAATTTAAAAATACAGTAGTAACAGAATTATTGGGACTTCATAAAATTAAAATTCATTTCTGTTCTCCGAACCATCCTCAATCTAATGGCGTAGTTGAAAGACTTCATTCAACTTTAGCAGAACATATACGGTTACTAAATAATCAAGATCAAAATAAAACACATATTATCAAAAAAATAAAATATGCTATACTAGCATACAATAATTCTATTCACTCAGCGACAAATCTTAAACCAATAGATATAATAAATGGTCATATTAATTGCGAAGATCCTTTTAATGTAGACATAGATCAAACTCTTATGACTAACTATGTAACTGATCATCGAGATCGAACGAAAATTTTATATTCGAAAATAAATCAATTATTAATTCAAGGTAAAGAGAAAACTATAGGAAAGTTAAATGAAAATAGAGATAAACCAAATTTGTTTGAACCTCAAACCCAAACGTACATTAAGAAACATTCAAGAGATAAATTGTCTAATACTTTCCAACCCCAAACAAAGATAGAAACTACCAACCCTTTACGTAAAACTGTAGGTACTACAGGTCAAGCTAAAATTCACATGGATAATCTTAAAAGACCTTTTAGGAATAGATACAGCTTTGATGCGAAATTATAAAACTAAAATAAAAATATATGTATAAATATAAATATATATATTAATTTTAAATATTAAGTAACAAATAATATTGTATTTCAGTGTCCTTGTTGGAGCATTTGGAAGTCAAGCTCAAAACATTGTCATGATACAAGAAATAAACGATAATCCAGGCATCATACCTCTTAAAGTAGGCCATGCTAGAATTACAGATTATAAGCATACAATGTTACATTACTACGATCTAAACCCAATCATTAACTACATGAACGCATTGCACATAAAGACGTTAAATGTGACAAAACAAGTAAACAATACTAAGCAATACAGACCATATACAGAACAATTGAAAACTTATTTGAAAATCGTCGAATTCATTCAAGAAAGGACTGAGACAAAACTATATCAGATAACGCCACACCCCCAAAGAAAGAAACGTGGACTAATAAATGGGTTAGGTTCCATATTTAAATCTATTACGGGAAATCTTGACGCATCTGACGGAGATAGATACAATAATCTTATACAAACTCTCCAGATAAATCAAGAAAATCTAGAAGCAGAAATTTCTAACCAAGGATCATTATCAATAACGGTAATGGAATCGTTTAATCGTACAATGCAGCAATTATATGAAAATGAGAAGTTGATTGAAAATAAAATGAATCAGGTTCTACCATATATTGGAGATGTAGCATATGTTAGAAACTTCGTATTATTAAAAGAAGTAATTAACGAAATTATTAACATGTACCAAATAATTGATTCTATCCTTCAAGATATGGAGAACTCATTAGTATTCTCACGGCTTAAACTTATGCATCCGAGCATAATCAAAACCAATGATTTATATATTGAATTAAGTAAACTCCAAAAAAGACTGGGAGTTGATCGATTACCTATAGCTGTGACAAAAGACAAAATCCAATTATTCGAACAAATCATTGATTTTGAGTGCTTTGTTTTCAAGAATAAAATAACACATGTTTTACACATTCCTATTGTGCATAATCAATCTTTTGATTACTTCCACTTATATTCAGTTCCTATCCTTAACAAAGGTCAGTTTAAGGTTATTTTACCTCAAAATAAATTTCTCTTGTTAAATCAATTGCACTACGTTTACTTCGGAGAGAGATGTCAGAAGATGAAACCAGAACTTTATCTATGCCACAAGGAGAATTTAAATAAAATCGAAGAAGATGCCCCTTGCGAAGTTAAATTATTAAATTACGGCAAATCCGTTCCAACATGCAATCAAATCGAAGTTCAAATCACAGAAACAATAACAAACCAATTAGATGACGTCAACCAATGGATAGTGGTGTGCCCAAAAAGGGAAGCTGTAAAAATCTACTGTCAAGGAGGACAAAACGAAATTAAAAACTTAATCGGAACATTCTTGTGCCAAATTCCATTGGGATGCTCCGTGACAATCAAAGACCAAACTATATACCATAACCAAGAAGTAATCAAATCAAATCTACAAACCATGCTATTCCCGGACATCAACACGACTGAAACCATCTTACCAACACTGAATCTAAGCCTGCACATTCCAGAACTAAAGTTGGATGACCTACATGAATTGCGAAACACAGCCTTCAAGAAACGACATCAACTTTTGCAAACCAACCAGTTATTGAACTCTCCTAACATTTGGACAATATTCATTTACATATTGATCGCAACTTGCTGCTTAATTCTAATTGCTAAATGGATAATCATGCCGAGGATGCTGAGAAGAAAATCAACCAGACCGGAACCAGAAGCCATTCAACTTCCAAGACAAGCATAGAAGTTGAAACTTAGGGGGAAGGAGTTACATTATAGCAACATATAAGTTTCCATATAATAAATTACGCCGCAAATCTTGCTGACGATGTAACTATTTTCATATAAATAAGAAAATGTTCTAGATTAGAATTAATTAATATCTAATATTCATACTGTTGTTACCATTTAGTTAGAAGTCAGTTGTGAGAAATAAAGTTTTTTTTTAAAAATAAAGAACAACGTTACGAGTTGTTAACTCGATCGTTTCTGACCGATTTCGCTCGTTTCTGCCTGTTTTAGTCATTTTGGCACGTTTTCATCAATTTGGTGCAATTTGAATCCAAAATAGACAGATTTGGCCGAAATAAGCCAAATCGGCCGATTTGAGCAAATTCAGAGATGAAACGATCGTTTCTGACCGATTTCGCTCGTTTCTGCCCGTTTTAGTCATTTTGGCACGTTTTCATCCATTTGGTTCTGTTTCCATCCAAAATAGACAGATTTGGCCGAAATAAGCAAAATCGGCCGATTTGAGCAAATTCCTTGATGAAACGATCGTTTCTGACCGATTTCGCTCGTTTCTGCCTGTTTTAGTCATTTTGGCACGTTTTCATCCATTTGGTTCTGTTTCCATCCAAAATAGACAGATTTGGCCGAAATAAGCCAAATCGGTCGATATGAGCAAATTCAGAGATGAAACGATCGTTTCTGACCGATTTCGCTCGTTTCTGCCTGTTTTAGTCATTTTGGCACGTTTTCATCCATTTGGTTCTGTTTCCATCCAAAATAGACAGATTTGGCCGAAATAAGCCAAATCGGTCGATTTGAACAAATTCAGAGATGAAACGATCGTTTCTGACCGATTTCGCTCGTTTCTGCCTGTTTTAGTCATTTTGGCACGTTTTCATCCATTTGGTTCTGTTTCCATCCAAAATAGACAGATTTGGCCGAAATAAGCAAAATCGGTCGATTTGAGCAAATTCAGAGATGAAACGATCGTTTCTGACCGATTTCGCTCGTTTCTGCCTGTTTTAGTCATTTTGGCACGTTTTCATCAATTTGGTGCAATTTGAATCCAAAATAGACAGATTTGGCCGAAATAAGCCAAATCGGCCGATTTGAGCAAATTCCTTGATGAAACGATCGTTTCTGACCGATTTCGCTCGTTTCTGCCTGTTTTAGTCATTTTGGCACGTTTTCATCCATTTGGTTCTGTTTCCATCCAAAATAGACAGATTTGGCCGAAATAAGCCAAATCGGTCGATTTGAACAAATTCAGAGATGAAACGATCGTTTCTGACCGATTTCGCTAGTTACATCCCCGTAACACCAAGCGTCGCTGTTATGACGTCACCCGTACGATTAGTATAAATAAGAAGTAGCATTAAGCGCAGTAGCCTTTTTAGTGAGTCTTTGCTTGTATCGCGAACGTTGTGTTTACTATCGGTCCTGTTTGAAATAAATTAATTTCAAAGTAAAGTGTTTTTTTTTGAGTCTTAAAACGGATCAAAACATAACTCGCTCGTTTCTGCCTGTTTTAGTCATTTTGGCACGTTTTCATCCATTTGGTTCTGTTTCCATCCAAAATAGACAGATTTGGCCGAAATAAGCAAAATCGGTCGATTTGAGCAAATTCAGAGATGAAACGATCGTTTCTGACCGATTTCGCTCGTTTCTGCCTGTTTTAGTCATTTTGGCACGTTTTCATCAATTTGGTGCAATTTGAATCCAAAATAGACAGATTTGGCCGAAATAAGCCAAATCGGCCGATTTGAGCAAATTCAGAGATGAAACGATCGTTTCTGACCGATTTCGCTCGTTTCTGCCCGTTTTAGTCATTTTGGCACGTTTTCATCCATTTGGTTCTGTTTCCATCCAAAATAGACAGATTTGGCCGAAATAAGCAAAATCGGCCGATTTGAGCAAATTCCTTGATGAAACGATCGTTTCTGACCGATTTCGCTCGTTTCTGCCTGTTTTAGTCATTTTGGCACGTTTTCATCCATTTGGTTCTGTTTCCATCCAAAATAGACAGATTTGGCCGAAATAAGCCAAATCGGTCGATTTGAACAAATTCAGAGATGAAACGATCGTTTCTGACCGATTTCGCTCGTTTCTGCCTGTTTTAGTCATTTTGGCACGTTTTCATCCATTTGGTTCTGTTTCCATCCAAAATAGACAGATTTGGCCGAAATAAGCAAAATCGGTCGATTTGAGCAAATTCAGAGATGAAACGATCGTTTCTGACCGATTTCGCTCGTTTCTGCCTGTTTTAGTCATTTTGGCACGTTTTCATCAATTTGGTGCAATTTGAATCCAAAATAGACAGATTTGGCCGAAATAAGCAAAATCGGTCGATTTGAGCAAATTCAGAGATGAAACGATCGTTTCTGACCGATTTCGCTCGTTTCTGCCTGTTTTAGTCATTTTGGCACGTTTTCATCAATTTGGTGCAATTTGAATCCAAAATAGACAGATTTGGCCGAAATAAGCCAAAACGGCCGATTTGAGCAAATTCCTTGATGAAACGATCGTTTCTGACCGATTTCGCTCGTTTCTGCCTGTTTTAGTCATTTTGGCACGTTTTCATCCATTTGGTTCTGTTTCCATCCAAAATAGACAGATTTGGCCGAAATAAGCCAAATCGGTCGATTTGAACAAATTCAGAGATGAAACGATCGTTTCTGACCGATTTCGCTCGTTTCTGCCTGTTTTAGTCATTTTGGCACGTTTTCATCCATTTGGTTCTGTTTCCATCCAAAATAGACAGATTTGGCCGAAATAAGCAAAATCGGTCGATTTGAGCAAATTCAGAGATGAAACGATCGTTTCTGACCGATTTCGCTCGTTTCTGCCTGTTTTAGTCATTTTGGCACGTTTTCATCAATTTGGTGCAATTTGAATCCAAAATAGACAGATTTGGCCGAAATAAGCCAAATCGGCCGATTTGAGCAAATTCAGAGATGAAACGATCGTTTCTGACCGATTTCGCTCGTTTCTGCCCGTTTTAGTCATTTTGGCACGTTTTCATCAATTTGGTTCTGTTTCCATCCAAAATAGACAGATTTGGCCGAAATAAGCAAAATCGGCCGATTTGAGCAAATTCCTTGATGAAACGATCGTTTCTGACCGATTTCGCTCGTTTCTGCCTGTTTTAGTCATTTTGGCACGTTTTCATCAATTTGGTGCAATTTGAATCCAAAATAGACAGATTTGGCCGAAATAAGCCAAATCGTTCGATTTGAGCAAATTCAGAGATGACACGATCGTTTCTGACCGATTTCGCTCGTTTCTGCCTGTTTTAGTGATTTTGGCACGTTTTCATCCATTTGGTTCTGTTTCCATCCAAAATAGAGAGATTTGGCCGAAATAAGCCAAATCGGTCGAATTGAGCAAATTCCTTGATGAAACGATCGTTTCTGACCGATTTCGCTCGTTTCTGCCTGTTTTAGTCATTTTGGCACGTTTTCATCCGTTTGGTTCTGTTTCCATCCAAAATAGACAGATTTGGCCGAAATAAGCCAAATCGGCCGATTTGAGCAAATTCCTTGATGAAACGATCGTTTCTGACCGATTTCGCTCGTTTCTGCCGGTTTTAGTCATTTTGGCACGTTTTCATCAATTTGGTGCAATTTGAATCCAAAATAGACAGATTTGGCCGAAATAAGTCAAATCGGTCGATTTGAGCAAATTCCTGGATGAAACGATCGTTTCTGACCGATTTCGCTCGTTTCTGCCTGTTTTAGTCATTTTGGCACGTTTTCATCCATTTGGTTCTGTTTCCATCCAAAATAGACAGATTTGGCCGAAATAAGCCAAATCGGTCGATTTGAGCAAATTCAGAGATGAAACGATCGTTTCTGACCGATTTCGCTCGTTTCTGCCTGTTTTAGTCATTTTGGCACGTTTTCATCAATTTGGTGCAATTTGAATCCAAAATAGACAGATTTGGCCGAAATAAGCCAAAACGGCCGATTTGAGCAAATTCCTTGATGAAACGATCGTTTCTGACCGATTTCGCTCGTTTCTGCCTGTTTTAGTCATTTTGGCACGTTTTCATCCATTTGGTTCTGTTTCCATCCAAAATAGACAGATTTGGCCGAAATAAGCCAAATCGGTCGATTTGAACAAATTCAGAGATGAAACGATCGTTTCTGACCGATTTCGCTCGTTTCTGCCTGTTTTAGTCATTTTGGCACGTTTTCATCCATTTGGTTCTGTTTCCATCCAAAATAGACAGATTTGGCCGAAATAAGCAAAATCGGTCGATTTGAGCAAATTCAGAGATGAAACGATCGTTTCTGACCGATTTCGCTCGTTTCTGCCTGTTTTAGTCATTTTGGCACGTTTTCATCAATTTGGTGCAATTTGAATCCAAAATAGACAGATTTGGCCGAAATAAGCCAAATCGGCCGATTTGAGCAAATTCAGAGATGAAACGATCGTTTCTGACCGATTTCGCTCGTTTCTGCCCGTTTTAGTCATTTTGGCACGTTTTCATCCATTTGGTTCTGTTTCCATCCAAAATAGACAGATTTGGCCGAAATAAGCAAAATCGGCCGATTTGAGCAAATTCCTTGATGAAACGATCGTTTCTGACCGATTTCGCTCGTTTCTGCCTGTTTTAGTCATTTTGGCACGTTTTCATCCATTTGGTTCTGTTTCCATCCAAAATAGACAGATTTGGCCGAAATAAGCCAAATCGGTCGATATGAGCAAATTCAGAGATGAAACGATCGTTTCTGACCGATTTCGCTCGTTTCTGCCTGTTTTAGTCATTTTGGCACGTTTTCATCCATTTGGTTCTGTTTCCATCCAAAATAGACAGATTTGGCCGAAATAAGCCAAATCGGTCGATTTGAACAAATTCAGAGATGAAACGATCGTTTCTGACCGATTTCGCTCGTTTCTGCCTGTTTTAGTCATTTTGGCACGTTTTCATCCATTTGGTTCTGTTTCCATCCAAAATAGACAGATTTGGCCGAAATAAGCAAAATCGGTCGATTTGAGCAAATTCAGAGATGAAACGATCGTTTCTGACCGATTTCGCTCGTTTCTGCCTGTTTTAGTCATTTTGGCACGTTTTCATCAATTTGGTGCAATTTGAATCCAAAATAGACAGATTTGGCCGAAATAAGCCAAATCGGCCGATTTGAGCAAATTCCTTGATGAAACGATCGTTTCTGACCGATTTCGCTCGTTTCTGCCTGTTTTAGTCATTTTGGCACGTTTTCATCCATTTGGTTCTGTTTCCATCCAAAATAGACAGATTTGGCCGAAATAAGCCAAATCGGTCGATTTGAACAAATTCAGAGATGAAACGATCGTTTCTGACCGATTTCGCTAGTTACATCCCCGTAACACCAAGCGTCGCTGTTATGACGTCACCCGTACGATTAGTATAAATAAGAAGTAGCATTAAGCGCAGTAGCCTTTTTAGTGAGTCTTTGCTTGTATCGCGAACGTTGTGTTTACTATCGGTCCTGTTTGAAATAAATTAATTTCAAAGTAAAGTGTTTTTTTTTGAGTCTTAAAACGGATCAAAACATAACTCGCTCGTTTCTGCCTGTTTTAGTCATTTTGGCACGTTTTCATCCATTTGGTTCTGTTTCCATCCAAAATAGACAGATTTGGCCGAAATAAGCAAAATCGGTCGATTTGAGCAAATTCAGAGATGAAACGATCGTTTCTGACCGATTTCGCTCGTTTCTGCCTGTTTTAGTCATTTTGGCACGTTTTCATCAATTTGGTGCAATTTGAATCCAAAATAGACAGATTTGGCCGAAATAAGCCAAATCGGCCGATTTGAGCAAATTCAGAGATGAAACGATCGTTTCTGACCGATTTCGCTCGTTTCTGCCCGTTTTAGTCATTTTGGCACGTTTTCATCCATTTGGTTCTGTTTCCATCCAAAATAGACAGATTTGGCCGAAATAAGCAAAATCGGCCGATTTGAGCAAATTCCTTGATGAAACGATCGTTTCTGACCGATTTCGCTCGTTTCTGCCTGTTTTAGTCATTTTGGCACGTTTTCATCCATTTGGTTCTGTTTCCATCCAAAATAGACAGATTTGGCCGAAATAAGCCAAATCGGTCGATTTGAACAAATTCAGAGATGAAACGATCGTTTCTGACCGATTTCGCTCGTTTCTGCCTGTTTTAGTCATTTTGGCACGTTTTCATCCATTTGGTTCTGTTTCCATCCAAAATAGACAGATTTGGCCGAAATAAGCAAAATCGGTCGATTTGAGCAAATTCAGAGATGAAACGATCGTTTCTGACCGATTTCGCTCGTTTCTGCCTGTTTTAGTCATTTTGGCACGTTTTCATCAATTTGGTGCAATTTGAATCCAAAATAGACAGATTTGGCCGAAATAAGCAAAATCGGTCGATTTGAGCAAATTCAGAGATGAAACGATCGTTTCTGACCGATTTCGCTCGTTTCTGCCTGTTTTAGTCATTTTGGCACGTTTTCATCAATTTGGTGCAATTTGAATCCAAAATAGACAGATTTGGCCGAAATAAGCCAAAACGGCCGATTTGAGCAAATTCCTTGATGAAACGATCGTTTCTGACCGATTTCGCTCGTTTCTGCCTGTTTTAGTCATTTTGGCACGTTTTCATCCATTTGGTTCTGTTTCCATCCAAAATAGACAGATTTGGCCGAAATAAGCCAAATCGGTCGATTTGAACAAATTCAGAGATGAAACGATCGTTTCTGACCGATTTCGCTCGTTTCTGCCTGTTTTAGTCATTTTGGCACGTTTTCATCCATTTGGTTCTGTTTCCATCCAAAATAGACAGATTTGGCCGAAATAAGCAAAATCGGTCGATTTGAGCAAATTCAGAGATGAAACGATCGTTTCTGACCGATTTCGCTCGTTTCTGCCTGTTTTAGTCATTTTGGCACGTTTTCATCAATTTGGTGCAATTTGAATCCAAAATAGACAGATTTGGCCGAAATAAGCCAAATCGGCCGATTTGAGCAAATTCAGAGATGAAACGATCGTTTCTGACCGATTTCGCTCGTTTCTGCCCGTTTTAGTCATTTTGGCACGTTTTCATCAATTTGGTTCTGTTTCCATCCAAAATAGACAGATTTGGCCGAAATAAGCAAAATCGGCCGATTTGAGCAAATTCCTTGATGAAACGATCGTTTCTGACCGATTTCGCTCGTTTCTGCCTGTTTTAGTCATTTTGGCACGTTTTCATCCATTTGGTTCTGTTTCCATCCAAAATAGACAGATTTGGCCGAAATAAGCCAAATCGGTCGATTTGAGCAAATTCAGAGATGAAACGATCGTTTCTGACCGATTTCGCTCGTTTCTGCCTGTTTTAGTCATTTTGGCACGTTTTCATCCATTTGGTTCTGTTTCCATCCAAAATAGACAGATTTGGCCGAAATAAGCAAAATCGGTCGATTTGAGCAAATTCAGAGATGAAACGATCGTTTCTGACCGATTTCGCTCGTTTCTGCCTGTTTTAGTCATTTTGGCACGTTTTCATCAATTTGGTGCAATTTGAATCCAAAATAGACAGATTTGGCCGAAATAAGCCAAATCGGCCGATTTGAGCAAATTCCTTGATGAAACGATCGTTTCTGACCGATTTCGCTCGTTTCTGCCTGTTTTAGTCATTTTGGCACGTTTTCATCCATTTGGTTCTGTTTCCATCCAAAATAGACAGATTTGGCCGAAATAAGCCAAATCGGTCGATTTGAACAAATTCAGAGATGAAACGATCGTTTCTGACCGATTTCGCTAGTTACATCCCCGTAACACCAAGCGTCGCTGTTATGACGTCACCCGTACGATTAGTATAAATAAGAAGTAGCATTAAGCGCAGTAGCCTTTTTAGTGAGTCTTTGCTTGTATCGCGAACGTTGTGTTTACTATCGGTCCTGTTTGAAATAAATTAATTTCAAAGTAAAGTGTTTTTTTTTGAGTCTTAAAACGGATCAAAACATAACTGGCGCAGTCGTTCGGATTTTTGAGACGTTCAAAAGGGCATATTTTGAACGGTTTCTTTCAAGAATTTGCTCAAAGAAGAATCTAACTCCAAAAGGACTTAAGGAAACCCGAAGGACCACCGATCAAATCGACGACGAGACAGCAAGCTCCACAGGCCCTGGACACTGTTCGAGAGCATATCGACCAGTTCCAGTACTTCGTAGGACCCTTCGCAGGTGGACAAAAATCGCCAATCCTGAGAAGCCCAAAGACGAAGACCATCGCCTCATCGAGAGACTTCATGAAGCTAATAATCTTCATTTTGCTGTAAGTTTAATCAATTGTCATTTTGTTAGCATTAGACTTTAAGTAGAATAGTAATAGGAAGCGATTGTATTAACTTTGCTAAAACCGAGCCTTCACGATTGAGCCGATAAACGAAATTGATCTTAGTGATTTATTTAATAACATATCGCTCCATTCTAATAGCAACATGCCCCCAGTAAATTACCAATTGTTGAAATATCAGTCTGATAACTTCCCACATTTTGACGGTAACCCTCGCTTACTAAATAGATTTATTACCGCTGTGGAAAATCTGTTAAAAGCTTTTTTTAACCGTGCAGAACCAAATGATCCCATAAATATTTGCCTGTTCGATACGATACTTAGTAAATTGACTGGTAGAGCAGCCGAATTAATTTCTTCACGTGTCGAATTAAATTCTTGGGCACTCATAAAGGATGTTTTGACCCTCAGTTTCGCGGATCAAAGATCTATAGACTGTCTAATACAAGACTTAATTAATTTAAAACCTTTTAAAACCGAATCTCCCTTGCAATTTGGCATGAGAATTCAAGATTCAAGGAGTTTACTATTTGCTAAACTTAACGCTGGCCCAGATACCAATGAAACAAAATTAATTAAGATTAATCACTACGACGAATTTGCACTAAAAACGTTCATCAATGGATTACCGTATAACCTCCAACTTGTAGTAAGATTAAAAACCCCATCGAGTTTGGAACAAGCCATGTCATTTGTGAAAGAAGAGGAAAATTTTATTCGCTTCAAAACTACACAAAATTTCGGGCAAAGTCAAAAACCACCCAATAGATTTCACAATTCTAGTTCCACGCCCATGAATAGACCCAGTTTCCCAAGCCATTTCAGCCGTAACCCTCAAACTTCAAATGCACCCCCAACGCAATGGGCAAACAACTTCAATTCATCTCGAACATTCCCGAGCTTCCCACAACAAAACAACTTCCCAAAACCACAGTTCTCAAATTCTAGTTTCCCAAGCTATTTGCCAAAAGCAAACGGCCCTTTCAGTAACCAGTCCAATGCTTTTCGACCTAATGGATTTGCCCCTAAACCCTTTGGACAAGCGTCCCAAAGATCTAACATCAGTCGTAAATTTGAACCCATGGACACCAGTTCTGGTAACACCTTGATTAACGGCAACAAAAAGAATTTTATAAGCCAAGAACTGTACAATCAGGAAGTATTCCCTCAAACACCTGAACACCCCGATCACATTGACGTACCTATCGAGGAACCTCCCGAGAACCCCTACGACTTAAATCTCGTTGAGGATCATTTTAATGCACCATTTGACCAGAATCATCTGTATCATGACATCGATTATCAGCAACCCGATATTGAAAAAGATACCCAAGAGGAAAACCTAAATTTTCCTTTAACCGGTCAGAGCACAAACACGACGTAATATTCTTAAACAACTATGACACCCAATTACCATACATCCTGATACCCGAACTCAAATCTAAATTCTTGTTAGACACTGGTAGCACTAGAAGCTTCCTAAAACCCCAAATTGCTTATCAGAAATTTCCCCATTTAATTCAGGAAGAACTCTTTCAAGTTCAGACCGCCCACGCAACTTCTTTTCATAACGAAACTATCACACTACCAATATTCCCCACGTTACAAACACCAGGTTCACATAAATTTTTCCTTTTCGAATTCTCCCCAAAATTTGAAGGACTCATAGGACTTGATCTTATGAAACAATTAGACGCCAAAATCGATTTCAAAGCGAATACTTTAAACTTACCCGGAACAACACTACCTGTTTACCACGATGCGAAAACCCCTCAACCCCGAGATATTAATTACCACGATTTCAATTACGTAATAAGCCCTAGGAGTATCCAGCAAATCAGAATTCCAGTCAAAATGTCCAACGGATACGGCATAATCCCTTATCAAAAACTAGGATACCTCGAAATTCCAGAATGCCTAGTACGAGTTCAAAACAATACAGCCCTGACTACCGCCTTAAACCCTAGAGAAAATCCGATGAACCTGCAACTTCTCGAAACGTTCAACATAGAACCAATAAACACGAACGAATTAAACTTCATAGATCACCCCTTAACTCAAAATTCTGCCGGACAAACCACTGACCAATTGCTCAAGGATAACCTAAGAAAAATTAGACTTGACCACTGCAATTCCGAAGAAAGGGAACAGATCTCCAAACTATGCTACGAATTCCGTGATATTTTCCATTGCGAAAACATCCCGTTAACTTTTACTAATTCAATAAAACACAGGATAAAGGTCAAAGACGAAACTCCCATTTTTACTAAGACGTATAGGTACCCCGAAGTACATCGTGCCGAGGTAAAAAAGCAAGTTTCCGAATTATTACATCAAAATATCATCCGAGATTCAAATTCACCATGGTCATCGCCTATTTGGATCGTGCCAAAAAAACTAGACCAATCTAAGAAACAAAAGTGGCGAATGGTCATCGACTACCGAAAGCTGAACGAACAGACAGTAGATGATAAATTCCCTTTGCCTAATATCAACGAAATACTTGACAAACTAGGCAAAGCCCATTATTTCACGACACTGGACTTAGCAAATGGATTTCACCAAATCCAAATGCATGATGAAGACATTGGCAAAACAGCTTTTACTACGGACACCGGGCATTACGAATTTCTACGAATGCCCTTCGGCCTCAAAAACGCCCCGGCGACCTTCCAACGCGTGATGAACAACATCCTACGAGGACTACAAAATGAAACATGTCTAGTCTACTTAGACGATGTGATCATCTTTAGTACAAGCCTGCAAGAACATATCGAAAATCTAAGAAACGTTTTTAAACGACTGAGAGACTCAAAGTTTAAGATCCAACTTGACAAGTCCGAGTTTCTAAGGAAAGAGGTACAGTACTTAGGACACGTTGTGAGTCGAGACGGAGTAAAGCCGAATCCCGACAAGATCAATGCAGTGAAAAACTTTCCTATTCCCAAAACTACCCGAGAGATAAAGTCATTCCTAGGATTAGTCGGATACTATAGACGCTTTATTAAAGATTTTGCTAAAATTACAAAGCCACTGACCAACTGCCTCAAGAAAAATGTTAAGATAATACATAACCCTGAATTCGTTAATTCTTTTAACCACTGCAAACAAATTCTAATAAATTTCCCCGTCTTACAATATCCCGACTTCTCGAAACCCTTTCTATTGACCACGGATGCGAGTAACTATGCAATCGGAGCTGTTTTATCGCAAGGTCCAATACCTAATGATCGACCCATAGCCTATGCATCTAGGACCCTAAATGATTCGGAAACCAAATATTCGACAATCGAGAAAGAATTACTAGCAATAGTTTGGGCATGTAAATATTTCCGCCCCTACTTATTTGGCCGCAAGTTTTACATTTACACAGACCATAGGCCCCTAGTATGGCTTTTTAACCTGAAGGAACCTAACTCAAAATTGGTGAGATGGCGATTGAGACTAGAAGAGTTCGATTACCAGATAATATACAAGAAGGGACGCCAGAACACTAACGCAGATGCCCTGTCCAGGATACAACTGAATATTTACGAGAACGAGTCAATTTTGAATAACCCTGGTAACTCTGACGACGACATCAAAGACTACTTAGAAACAGTCGCAGGAAACACCAACTTCGAAGAAACCAACTTTGATAACAGACCCGGGACTAGCCAGCAGAAAATAAATATCATCTCCGATATTCAACTACGTCCGCCTGACGCAGCAACCGCCGATGAAACAGTACACAGCCAAGACGCTGACCGCGAGAATCCAGGACTCAGCATTCTAGACGAAATTATAAACAACAAGCACCTGCAATTCCTGATAAAGAAATCTCCACACGTGCAGATAAAATTTAACAAAGAACGCTATGAGAATCACGTAATAAGTCACGTAGACGTATCAAATAACCCAGACACTATTAAACAATTTATTCAAGAATATCTCACTTGCAAAAAGCCCTGTTACGTATACTTCGTCGACAAAGACTTAATGTCCCCATTTATAGATGTATGCCTAAAATATTTTCAAAATCTACAAATAAGAATATGCACCAAACTGCTACACAACATCGCAGACCCGGAAGAAAAAATCATGCTCATCACCCACCAACACGAAGGCAAGCAGAACCACAGAGGCATCAACGAAACGTACCAACGCCTTAAAGCCCTTTATTACTGGCCCAAGCTAAAAGAAGACGTGACAAAATATATCAATGATTGCACCATTTGCCAAACGTCAAAATACTGCCGTTTCAAATCTTACATTCCTCTTACAAGAACAGAAACACCTAGCAAACCCTTTCAGATGATACATATCGACACCTTTACATTCGAAGCACAAAATTTCCTAACAATCTTCGATAAATTTTCCAAATTTGGACAAGCATATCCGTATGACAAAAACGCGAAATCGGTGTGCGATAAACTCGTCAACTTCTTCTCATTCTTCGGATGCCCTGAGACAGTCACTTGTGATAATGGCAAAGAATTTAACAACGAACTATTGAAGGAATTGTTGAAAACCCAAAAAATTAACATTCACTTCACGACCCCTAGACACCACGAATCTAACGCACCAGTGGAACGCTTCCACTCTACATTGATTGAACACCTCAGAATCCTAAAACAAAAGGACGACACAAAACCGATTACTGAACTAATTCCATATGCCATAATCGCATACAACAGCACTAAAAGTAGCGTAACAAATTTCACACCCCACGAACTCATCCTGGGACACACAAATACAAGAGACCCTTTTGACCTCATATCAACAACGTTTTACTCAGACTACGTCTCCTCTCATAAAGCCAAAGTCGATGCATTATGCGAAGATGTCGTGAAGAAAATGGAAAGTAATAAGGAGAAAGTTATTGCCAAAAGGAATCACAAAGGAAACGAATCCCCCGATTTTAAGGTCAACCAAAAGGTCTACCGAAATTTAAACTCTCGAAACAAAAAGAACCCAAGATTCAGCGGACCGTTTATAATCATAGAAAAATTAGAACATAATAAGGTAAAAATCCAAAGCACGCGAAGCCCCTACAAAATTGAAATAGCACATATCAAGGAACTAAAGAAACCCCTCTTTACAGATGGCCCCTCGCGCATGGAAAATCCCAGTACATCAACTTAAAATCCAACCCCGGTGTACTACCCTACAAGTTAGGCAAGGCCCAGAAGACTATTGACCACTGGCACTTTATCCAAACGTACGACATGACCGAACTATTACAAGAATTCGCAAAAATTAATACCCAATTCGACTTACTCGTCAAAACCCTAAATAACTTCACTGACTATAAACTCGAATACCACAATTCCCTTGTTGTGACTACTAGCTTAAAACACAAAATCATCCGTCAGATAAATCAAATCTTCCCGAACAAATTAAGAACGAAACGAGCTCTTATAAACGCCTTAGGATCAATCATAAAAACAATAACGGGGAACCTAGACCAAGATGACGCAAAACGTATCGACCAAAACATGGAAATCCTTAAACAAAACCAAAACGATTTAAAATCCGCCATTGACAAGCAAATGACTCTTTTTTCTAAATCAATAATCAATTTCAGAGAAACAATAAGAAATGTATCCCATAACCAAATTATATTGGAGTCACGTATTAGACAAATAATAGATGTCGTCAATCAGATCGAGGTCAAGGAAACAAACCTTTTTGAGTTCTATCGTATCCAAATGATTATCACCCAAATTACCGTCTTTTACCAGAATATTTACGATATACTTTCAAATATCGAGGAGGCAATTACCTTTGCTAAATTAAACACCTTCCATAACACCATAATCGACCCAAGTGAATTCCTAACAGAACTACAGTCAATGAAAGAGCAAATTCCCCTAGGAAAACTACCATTCGAGCCCAACATTGAAAATCTATTAACTATCGAAAACACTTTGGAAATAAAAAGTTTCGCCAAAGATAACTCGATCACGTTCATCATCGAAATTCCATTAGTAGAAAAAGTTAGTTATGATTTATTCCGATTACTTCCCTTGCCCGTAAGACATGGCGAAGTATACAAAGTCATAATACCCCGATCCGAATATCTACTGATAAACGACCAAACATTCGGATACGCGAACGAACCCTGTCGGTACGTATCCCCTAATGAATATCTATGCCCTCAAATACATATAGATAACTTCCACGATTTTTCCCCATGCGAAGTACAACTCCTGCGTTACGAACACAACGCCACACGATGTAAATCAATAACTGTTACCCTGGGGGAAACACAAATACAAAACATAGACGATAATAAGTGGATCCTGGTGACCACCAAAAGTATTGTCGGATTAGAAACATGTAAATCTTCACAAAGTAACATTCTGTTGGATGGAACTTACGCAATAGATTTAGAGTATCGTTGTAATCTTAAAATAAGGAACATAGTTTTAAGAGGCAATAGGAAAACCAACCGGCAATTTCAAATTTTCCCTTTGTTAGACATAAATATTAATCATACATATCAAAAGCCATACCAAAAAATAGAACTGCCTAACTTAAGCAAAATAGATTTAAATAATATCGCCGAATTACAGAATGAGGTTGATTTGCAGAAGAAGGAAAATTCAATGTTACTAAATACTAACCTTCACTACGACAGAACCAGTATTTGGACTGTCCTATTGTATGGTATCATAATATTGTCCTTATTAGGTTTATTAGCAAAGTATCTATGGCCTATTGTTTTAAAATACAAAAAGACCGAGAGTCCAGAAAATGACATAGTAATTTAGGTCATAGAAACTTCGGGTTTTATGCCCATCTAAGGGTGGAGGAGTTACATCCCCGTAACACCAAGCGTCGCAGTTATGACGTCACCCGTACGATTAGTATAAATAAGAAGTAGCATTAAGCGCAGTAGCCTTTTTAGTGAGTCTTTGCTTGTATCGCGAACGTTGTGTTTACTATCGGTCCTGTTTGAAATAAATTAATTTCAAAGTAAAGTGTTTTTTTTTGAGTCTTAAAACGGATCAAAACATAACTCGCTCGTTTCTGCCTGTTTTAGTCATTTTGGCACGTTTTCATCCATTTGGTTCTGTTTCCATCCAAAATAGACAGATTTGGCCGAAATAAGCCAAATCGGTCGATTTGAGCAAATTCCTGGATGAAACGATCGTTTCTGACCGATTTCGCTCGTTTCTGCCTGTTTTAGTCATTTTGGCACGTTTTCATCAATTTGGTGCAATTTGAATCCAAAATAGACAGATTTGGCCGAAATAAGCCAAATCGGTCGATTTGAGCAAATTCCTTGATGAAACGATCGTTTCTGAACGATTTCGCTCGTTTCTGCCTGTTTTAGTCATTTTGGCACGTTTTCATCCATTTGGTTCTGTTTCCATCCAAAATAGACAGATTTGGCCGAAATAAGCCAAATCGGCCGATTTGAGCAAATTCCTTGATGAAACGATCGTTTCTGAACGATTTCGCTCGTTTCTGCCTGTTTTAGTCATTTTGGCACGTTTTCATCCATTTGGTTCTGTTTCCATCCAAAATAGACAGATTTGGCCGAAATAAGCCAAATCGGCCGATTTGAGCAAATTCCTGGATGAAACGATCGTTTCTGACCGATTTCGCTCGTTTCTGCCTGTTTTAGTCATTTTGGCACGTTTTCATCAATTTGGTGCAATTTGAATCCAAAATAGACAGATTTGGCCGAAATAAGCCAAATCGGTCGATTTGAGCAAATTCCTTGATGAAACGATCGTTTCTGAACGATTTCGCTCGTTTCTGCCTGTTTTAGTCATTTTGGCACGTTTTCATCCATTTGGTTCTGTTTCCATCCAAAATAGACAGATTTGGCCGAAATAAGCCAAATCGGCCGATTTGAGCAAATTCCTTGATGAAACGATCGTTTCTGAACGATTTCGCTCGTTTCTGCCTGTTTTAGTCATTTTGGCACGTTTTCATCCATTTGGTTCTGTTTCCATCCAAAATAGACAGATTTGGCCGAAATAAGCCAAATCGGCCGATTTGAGCAAATTCCTGGATGAAACGATCGTTTCTGACCGATTTCGCTCGTTTCTGCCTGTTTTAGTCATTTTGGCACGTTTTCATCAATTTGGTGCAATTTGAATCCAAAATAGACAGATTTGGCCGATATAAGCCAAATCGGCCGATTTGAGCAAATTCCTTGATGAAACGATCGTTTCTGACTGATTTCGCTCGTTTCTGCCTGTTTTAGTCATTTTGGCACGTTTTCATCCATTTGGTTCTGTTTCCATCCAAAATAGACAGATTTGGCCGAAATAAGCCAAATCGGTCGATTTGAGCAAATTCCTGGATGAAACGATCGTTTCTGACCGATTTCGCTCGTTTCTGCCTGTTTTAGTCATTTTGGCACGTTTTCATCAATTTGGTGCAATTTGAATCCAAAATAGACAGATTTGGCCGAAATAAGCCAAATCGGTCGATTTGAGCAAATTCCTTGATGAAATGATCGTTTCTGAACGATTTCGCTCGTTTCTGCCTGTTTTAGTCATTTTGGCACGTTTTCATCCATTTGGTTCTGTTTCCATCCAAAATAGACAGATTTGGCCGAAATAAGCCAAATCGGCCGATTTGAGCAAATTCCTTGATGAAACGATCGTTTCTGAACGATTTCGCTCGTTTCTGCCTGTTTTAGTCATTTTGGCACGTTTTCATCCATTTGGTTCTGTTTCCATCCAAAATAGACAGATTTGGCCGAAATAAGCCAAATCGGTCGATTTGAGCAAATTCAGAGATGAAACGATCGTTTCTGACCGATTTCGCTCGTTTCTGCCTGTTTTAGTCATTTTGGCACGTTTTCATCAATTTGGTGCAATTTGAATCCAAAATAGACAGATTTGGCCGAAATAAGCCAAATCGGCCGATTTGAGCAAATTCCTTGGATGAAACGATCGTTTCTGACCGATTTCGCTCGTTTCTGCCTGTTTTAGTCATTTTGGCACGTTTTCATCCATTTGGTTCTGTTTCCATCCAAAATAGACAGATTTGGCCGAAATAAGCCAAATCGGCCGATTTGAGCAAATTCCTTGGATGAAACGATCGTTTCTGACCGATTTCGCTCGTTTCTGCCTGTTTTAGTCATTTTGGCACGTTTTCATCCATTTGGTTCTGTTTCCATCCAAAATAGACAGATTTGGCCGAAATAAGCCAAATCGGCCGATTTGAGCAAATTCCTTGATGAAATGATCGTTTCTGACCGATTTCGCTCGTTTCTGCCTGTTTTAGTCATTTTGGCACGTTTTCATCAATTTGGTGCAATTTGAATCCAAAATAGACAGATTTGGCCGAAATAAGCCAAATCGGTCGATTTGAGCAAATTCCTGGATGAAACGATCGTTTCTGACCGATTTCGCTCATTTCTGCCTGTTTTAGTCATTTTGGCACGTTTTCATCCATTTGGTTCTGTTTCCATCCAAAATAGACAGATTTGGCCGAAATAAGCCAAATCGGCCGATTTGAGCAAATTCCTTGATGAAACGATCGTTTCTGACCGATTTCGCTCGTTTCTGCCTGTTTTAGTCATTTTGGCACGTTTTCATCCATTTGGTTCTGTTTCCATCCAAAATAGACAGATTTGGCCGAAATAAGCCAAATCGGTCGATTTGAACAAATTCAGAGATGAAACGATCGTTTCTGACCGATTTCGCTCGTTTCTGCTTGTTTTAGTCATTTTGGCACGTTTTCATCAATTTGGTGCAATTTGAATCCAAAATAGACAGATTTGGTCGAAATAAGCCAAATCGGCCGATTTGAGCAAATTCCTTGATGAAACGATCGTTTCTGAACGATTTCGCTCGTTTCTGCCTGTTTTAGTCATTTTGGCACGTTTTCATCCATTTGGTTCTGTTTCCATCCAAAATAGACAGTTTTGGCCGAAATAAGCTAAATCGGCCGATTTGAGCAAATTCCTTGATGAAACGATCGTTTCTGAACGATTTCGCTCGTTTCTGCTTGTTTTAGTCATTTTGGCACGTTTTCATCAATTTGGTGCAATTTGAATCCAAAATAGACAGATTTGGTCGAAATAAGCCAAATCGGCCGATTTGAGCAAATTCCTTGATGAAACGATCGTTTCTGAACGATTTCGCTCGTTTCTGCCTGCTTTAGTCATTTTGGCACGTTTTCATCCATTTGGTTCTGTTTCCATCCAAAATAGACAGATTTGGCCGAAATAAGCCAAATCGGCCGATTTGAGCAAATTCCTTGATGAAACGATCGTTTCTGACCGATTTCGCTCGTTTCTGCCTGCTTTAGTCATTTTGGCACGTTTTCATCCATTTGGTTCTGTTTCCATCCAAAATAGACAGATTTGGCCGAAATAAGCCAAATCGGCCGATTTGAGCAAATTCCTTGATGAAATGATCGTTTCTGACCGATTTCGCTCGTTTCTGCCTGTTTTAGTCATTTTGGCACGTTTTCATCAATTTGGTTTTGTTTCCATCCAAAATAGACAGATTTGGCCGAAATAAGCCAAATCGGTCGATTTGAGCAAATTCCTTGATGAAACGATCGTTTCTGACCGATTTCGCTCGTTTCTGCCTGTTTTAGTCATTTTGGCACGTTTTCATCCATTTGGTTCTGTTTCCATCCAAAATAGACAGATTTGGCCGAAATAAGCCAAATCGGTCGATTTGAGCAAATTCAGAGATGAAACGATCGTTTCTGACCGATTTCGCTCGTTTCTGCCTGTTTTAGTCATTTTGGCACGTTTTCATCAATTTGGTTTTGTTTCCATCCAAAATAGACAGATTTGGCCGAAATAAGCCAAATCGGTCGATTTGAGCAAATTCCTTGATGAAACGATCGTTTCTGACCGATTTCGCTCGTTTCTGCCTGTTTTAGTCATTTTGGCACGTTTTCATCCATTTGGTTCTGTTTCCATCCAAAATAGACAGATTTGGCCGAAATAAGCCAAATCGGTCGATTTGAGCAAATTCAGAGATGAAACGATCGTTTCTGACCGATTTCGCTCGTTTCTGCCTGTTTTAGTCATTTTGGCACGTTTTCATCAATTTGGTTTTGTTTCCATCCAAAATAGACAGATTTGGCCGAAATAAGCCAAATCGGTCGATTTGAGCAAATTCCTGGATGAAACGATCGTTTCTGACCGATTTCGCTCGTTTCTGCCTGTTTTAGTCATTTTGGCACGTTTTCATCAATTTGGTGCAATTTGAATCCAAAATAGACAGATTTGGCCGAAATAAGCCAAATCGGCCGATTTGAGCAAATTCCTTGATGAAACGATCGTTTCTGACCGATTTCGCTTGTTTCTGCCTGTTTTAGTCATTTTGGCACGTTTTCATCAATTTGGTTTTGTTTCCATCCAAAATAGACAGATTTGGCCGAAATAAGCCAAATCGGTCGATTTGAGCAAATTCCTTGATGAAACGATCGTTTCTGACCGATTTCGCTCGTTTCTGCCTGTTTTAGTCATTTTGGCACGTTTTCATCCATTTGGTTCTGTTTCCATCCAAAATAGACAGATTTGGCCGAAATAAGCCAAATCGGTCGATTTGAGCAAATACAGAGATGAAACGATCGTTTCTGACCGATTTCGCTCGTTTCTGCCTGTTTTAGTCATTTTGGCACGTTTTCATCAATTTGGTTTTGTTTCCATCCAAAATAGACAGATTTGGCCGAAATAAGCCAAATCGGTCGATTTGAGCAAATTCCTTGATGAAACGATCGTTTCTGACCGATTTCGCTCGTTTCTGCCTGTTTTAGTCATTTTGGCACGTTTTCATCCATTTGGTTCTGTTTCCATCCAAAATAGACAGATTTGGCCGAAATAAGCCAAATCGGTCGATTTGAGCAAATTCAGAGATGAAACGATCGTTTCTGACCGATTTCGCTCGTTTCTGCCTGTTTTAGTCATTTTGGCACGTTTTCATCAATTTGGTGCAGTTTGAATCCAAAATAGACAGATTTGGCCGAAATCAGCTAAATTGGCCGATGTGAGCAAATTCCTTGATGAAACGATCGTTTCTGACCGATTTCGCTCGTTTCTGCCTGTTTTAGTCATTTTGGTACGTTTTCATCAATTTGGTGCAATTTGAATCCAAAATAGACAGATTTGGCCGAAATAAGCCAAATCGGTCGATTTGAGCAAATTCAGAGATGAAACGATCGTTTCTGACCGATTTCGCTCGTTTCTGCCTGTTTTAGTCATTTTGGCACGTTTTCATCAATTTGGTGCAGTTTGAATCCAAAATAGACAGATTTGGCCGAAATCAGCTAAATCGGCCGATGTGAGCAAATTCCTTGATGAAACGATCGTTTCTGACCGATTTCGCTTGTTTCTGCCTGTTTTAGTCATTTTGGCACGTTTTCATCCATTTGGTGCAATTTGAATCCAAAATAGACAGATTTGGCCGAACTAAGCCAAATCGGTCGATTTGAGCAAATTCAGAAATGAATCCATCGTTTCTGACCGATTTCGCTCGTTTCTGCCTGTTTTAGTCATTTTGGCACGTTTTCATCCATTTGGTTCTGTTTCCATCCAAAATAGACAGATTTGGCCGTAATAAGCCAAATCGGTCGATTTGAGCAAATTCCTGGATGAAACGATCGTTTCTGACCGATTTCGCTCGTTTCTGCCTGTTTTAGTCATTTTGGCACGTTTTCATCAATTTGGTGTAATTTGAATCCAAAATAGACAGATTTGGCCGAAATCAGCTAAATCGGCCGATGTGAGCAAATTCCTTGATGAAACGATCGTTTCTGACCGATTTCGCTTGTTTCTGCCTGTTTTAGTCATTTTGGCACGTTTTCATCAATTTGGTTTTGTTTCCATCCAAAATAGACAGATTTGGCCGAAATAAGCCAAATCGGTCGATTTGAGCAAATTCAGAGATGAAACGATCGTTTCTGACCGATTTCGCTCGTTTCTGCCTGTTTTAGTCATTTTGGCACGTTTTCATCCATTTGGTTCTGTTTCCATCCAAAATAGACAGATTTGGCCGAAATAAGCCAAATCGGCCGATTTGAGCAAATTCCTTGATGAAACGATCGTTTCTGACCGATTTCGCTCGTTTCTGCCGGTTTTAGTTATTTTGGCACGTTTTCATCAATTTGGTGCAATTTGAATCCAAAATAGACAGATTTGGCCGAAATAAGCCAAATCGGTCGATTTGAGCAAATTCAGAGATGAAACGATCGTTTTTGACCGATTTCGCTCGTTTCTGCCTGTTTTAGTCATTTTGGCACGTTTTCATCCATTTGGTTCTGTTTCCATCCAAAATAGACAGATTTGGCCGAAATAAGCCAAATCGGTCGATTTGAGCAAATTCCTGGATGAAACGATCGTTTCTGACCGATTTCGCTCGTTTCTGCCTGTTTTAGTCATTTTGGCACGTTTTCATCCATTTGGTGCAGTTTGAATCCAAAATAGACAGATTTGGCCGAAATAAGCCAAATCGGCCGATTTGAGCAAATTCAGAGATGAATCCATCGTTTCTGACCGATTTCGCTCGTTTCTGCCTGTTTTAGTCATTTTGGCACGTTTTCATCCATTTGGTTCTGTTTCCATCCAAAATAGACAGATTTGGCCGAAATAAGCCAAATCGGTCGATTTGAGCAAATTCAGAGATGAAACGATCGTTTTTGACCGATTTCGCTCGTTTCTGCCTGTTTTAGTCATTTTGGCACGTTTTCATCCATTTGGTTCTGTTTCCATCCAAAATAGACAGATTTGGCCGAAATAAGCCAAATCGGTCGATTTGAGCAAATTCCTGGATGAAACGATCGTTTCTGACCGATTTCGCTCGTTTCTGCCTGTTTTAGTCATTTTGGCACGTTTTCATCCATTTTGTGCAATTTGAATCCAAAATAGACAGATTTGGCCGAACTAAGCCAAATCGGTCGATTTGAGCAAATTCAGAAATGAATCCATCGTTTCTGACCGATTTCGCTCGTTTTTGCCTGTTTTAGTCATTTTGGCACGTTTTCATCCATTTGGTTCTGTTTCCATCCAAAATAGACAGATTTGGCCGTAATAAGCCAAATCGGTCGATTTGAGCAAATTCCTGGATGAAACGATCGTTTCTGACCGATTTCGCTCGTTTCTGCCTGTTTTAGTCATTTTGGCACGTTTTCATCAATTTGGTGTAATTTGAATCCAAAATAGACAGATTTGGCCGAAATCAGCTAAATCGGCCGATGTGAGCAAATTCCTTGATGAAACGATCGTTTCTGACCGATTTCGCTTGTTTCTGCCTGTTTTAGTCATTTTGGCACGTTTTCATCAATTTGGTTTTGTTTCCATCCAAAATAGACAGATTTGGCCGAAATAAGCCAAATCGGTCGATTTGAGCAAATTCCTTGATGAAACGATCGTTTCTGACCGATTTCGCTCGTTTCTGCCTGTTTTAGTCATTTTGGCACGTTTTCATCCATTTGGTTCTGTTTCCATCCAAAATAGACAGATTTGGCCGAAATAAGCCAAATCGGTCGATTTGAGCAAATTCAGAGATGAAACGATCGTTTCTGACCGATTTCGCTCGTTTCTGCCTGTTTTAGTCATTTTGGCACGTTTTCATCAATTTGGTGCAATTTGAATCCAAAATAGACAGATTTGGCCGAAATAAGCCAAATCGGCCGATTTGAGCAAATTCCTTGATGAAACGATCGTTTCTGACCGATTTCGCTCGTTTCTGCCTGTTTTAGTCATTTTGGCACGTTTTCATCCATTTGGTTCTGTTTCCATCCAAAATAGACAGATTTGGCCGAAATAAGCCAAATCGGTCGATTTGAGCAAATTCAGAGATGAAACGATCGTTTCTGACCGATTTCGCTCGTTTCTGCCTGTTTTAGTCATTTTGGCACGTTTTCATCAATTTGGTGCAATTTGAATCCAAAATAGACAGATTTGGCCGAAATAAGCCAAATCGGCCGATTTGAGCAAATTCCTTGATGAAACGATCGTTTCTGACCGATTTCGCTTGTTTCTGCCTGTTTTAGTCATTTTGGCACGTTTTCATCAATTTGGTTTTGTTTCCATCCAAAATAGACAGATTTGGCCGAAATAAGCCAAATCGGTCGATTTGAGCAAATTCCTTGATGAAACGATCGTTTCTGACCGATTTCGCTCGTTTCTGCCTGTTTTAGTCATTTTGGCACGTTTTCATCCATTTGGTTCTGTTTCCATCCAAAATAGACAGATTTGGCCGAAATAAGCCAAATCGGTCGATTTGAGCAAATACAGAGATGAAACGATCGTTTCTGACCGATTTCGCTCGTTTCTGCCTGTTTTAGTCATTTTGGCACGTTTTCATCAATTTGGTTTTGTTTCCATCCAAAATAGACAGATTTGGCCGAAATAAGCCAAATCGGTCGATTTGAGCAAATTCCTTGATGAAACGATCGTTTCTGACCGATTTCGCTCGTTTCTGCCTGTTTTAGTCATTTTGGCACGTTTTCATCCATTTGGTTCTGTTTCCATCCAAAATAGACAGATTTGGCCGAAATAAGCCAAATCGGTCGATTTGAGCAAATTCAGAGATGAAACGATCGTTTCTGACCGATTTCGCTCGTTTCTGCCTGTTTTAGTCATTTTGGCACGTTTTCATCAATTTGGTGCAGTTTGAATCCAAAATAGACAGATTTGGCCGAAATCAGCTAAATTGGCCGATGTGAGCAAATTCCTTGATGAAACGATCGTTTCTGACCGATTTCGCTCGTTTCTGCCTGTTTTAGTCATTTTGGTACGTTTTCATCAATTTGGTGCAATTTGAATCCAAAATAGACAGATTTGGCCGAAATAAGCCAAATCGGTCGATTTGAGCAAATTCAGAGATGAAACGATCGTTTCTGACCGATTTCGCTCGTTTCTGCCTGTTTTAGTCATTTTGGCACGTTTTCATCAATTTGGTGCAGTTTGAATCCAAAATAGACAGATTTGGCCGAAATCAGCTAAATCGGCCGATGTGAGCAAATTCCTTGATGAAACGATCGTTTCTGACCGATTTCGCTTGTTTCTGCCTGTTTTAGTCATTTTGGCACGTTTTCATCCATTTGGTGCAATTTGAATCCAAAATAGACAGATTTGGCCGAACTAAGCCAAATCGGTCGATTTGAGCAAATTCAGAAATGAATCCATCGTTTCTGACCGATTTCGCTCGTTTCTGCCTGTTTTAGTCATTTTGGCACGTTTTCATCCATTTGGTTCTGTTTCCATCCAAAATAGACAGATTTGGCCGTAATAAGCCAAATCGGTCGATTTGAGCAAATTCCTGGATGAAACGATCGTTTCTGACCGATTTCGCTCGTTTCTGCCTGTTTTAGTCATTTTGGCACGTTTTCATCAATTTGGTGTAATTTGAATCCAAAATAGACAGATTTGGCCGAAATCAGCTAAATCGGCCGATGTGAGCAAATTCCTTGATGAAACGATCGTTTCTGACCGATTTCGCTTGTTTCTGCCTGTTTTAGTCATTTTGGCACGTTTTCATCAATTTGGTTTTGTTTCCATCCAAAATAGACAGATTTGGCCGAAATAAGCCAAATCGGTCGATTTGAGCAAATTCAGAGATGAAACGATCGTTTCTGACCGATTTCGCTCGTTTCTGCCTGTTTTAGTCATTTTGGCACGTTTTCATCCATTTGGTTCTGTTTCCATCCAAAATAGACAGATTTGGCCGAAATAAGCCAAATCGGCCGATTTGAGCAAATTCCTTGATGAAACGATCGTTTCTGACCGATTTCGCTCGTTTCTGCCGGTTTTAGTTATTTTGGCACGTTTTCATCAATTTGGTGCAATTTGAATCCAAAATAGACAGATTTGGCCGAAATAAGCCAAATCGGTCGATTTGAGCAAATTCAGAGATGAAACGATCGTTTTTGACCGATTTCGCTCGTTTCTGCCTGTTTTAGTCATTTTGGCACGTTTTCATCCATTTGGTTCTGTTTCCATCCAAAATAGACAGATTTGGCCGAAATAAGCCAAATCGGTCGATTTGAGCAAATTCCTGGATGAAACGATCGTTTCTGACCGATTTCGCTCGTTTCTGCCTGTTTTAGTCATTTTGGCACGTTTTCATCCATTTGGTGCAGTTTGAATCCAAAATAGACAGATTTGGCCGAAATAAGCCAAATCGGCCGATTTGAGCAAATTCAGAGATGAATCCATCGTTTCTGACCGATTTCGCTCGTTTCTGCCTGTTTTAGTCATTTTGGCACGTTTTCATCCATTTGGTTCTGTTTCCATCCAAAATAGACAGATTTGGCCGAAATAAGCCAAATCGGTCGATTTGAGCAAATTCAGAGATGAAACGATCGTTTTTGACCGATTTCGCTCGTTTCTGCCTGTTTTAGTCATTTTGGCACGTTTTCATCCATTTGGTTCTGTTTCCATCCAAAATAGACAGATTTGGCCGAAATAAGCCAAATCGGTCGATTTGAGCAAATTCCTGGATGAAACGATCGTTTCTGACCGATTTCGCTCGTTTCTGCCTGTTTTAGTCATTTTGGCACGTTTTCATCCATTTTGTGCAATTTGAATCCAAAATAGACAGATTTGGCCGAACTAAGCCAAATCGGTCGATTTGAGCAAATTCAGAAATGAATCCATCGTTTCTGACCGATTTCGCTCGTTTTTGCCTGTTTTAGTCATTTTGGCACGTTTTCATCCATTTGGTTCTGTTTCCATCCAAAATAGACAGATTTGGCCGTAATAAGCCAAATCGGTCGATTTGAGCAAATTCCTGGATGAAACGATCGTTTCTGACCGATTTCGCTCGTTTCTGCCTGTTTTAGTCATTTTGGCACGTTTTCATCAATTTGGTGTAATTTGAATCCAAAATAGACAGATTTGGCCGAAATCAGCTAAATCGGCCGATGTGAGCAAATTCCTTGATGAAACGATCGTTTCTGACCGATTTCGCTTGTTTCTGCCTGTTTTAGTCATTTTGGCACGTTTTCATCAATTTGGTTTTGTTTCCATCCAAAATAGACAGATTTGGCCGAAATAAGCCAAATCGGTCGATTTGAGCAAATTCCTTGATGAAACGATCGTTTCTGACCGATTTCGCTCGTTTCTGCCTGTTTTAGTCATTTTGGCACGTTTTCATCCATTTGGTTCTGTTTCCATCCAAAATAGACAGATTTGGCCGAAATAAGCCAAATCGGTCGATTTGAGCAAATTCAGAGATGAAACGATCGTTTCTGACCGATTTCGCTCGTTTCTGCCTGTTTTAGTCATTTTGGCACGTTTTCATCAATTTGGTGCAATTTGAATCCAAAATAGACAGATTTGGCCGAAATAAGCCAAATCGGCCGATTTGAGCAAATTCCTTGATGAAACGATCGTTTCTGACCGATTTCGCTCGTTTCTGCCTGTTTTAGTCATTTTGGCACGTTTTCATCCATTTGGTTCTGTTTCCATCCAAAATAGACAGATTTGGCCGAAATAAGCCAAATCGGTCGATTTGAGCAAATTCAGAGATGAAACGATCGTTTCTGACCGATTTCGCTCGTTTCTGCCTGTTTTAGTCATTTTGGCACGTTTTCATCCATTTGGTTCTGTTTCCATCCAAAATAGACAGATTTGGCCGAAATAAGCCAAATCGGTCGATTTGAACAAATTCAGAGATGAAACGATCGTTTCTTTCCGATTTCGCTCGTTTCTGCCTGTTTTAGTCATTTTGGCACGTTTTCATCCATTTGGTTCTGTTTCCATCCAAAATAGACAGATTTGGCCGAAATAAGCCAAATCGGTCGATTTGAACAAATTCAGAGATGAAACGATCGTTTCTGACCGATTTCGCTCGTTTCTGCCTGTTTTAGTCATTTTGGCACGTTTTCATCAATTTGGTGCAATTTGAATCCAAAATAGACAGATTTGGCCGAAATAAGCCAAATCGGCCGATTTGAGCAAATTCAGAGATGAAACGATCGTTTCTGACCGATTTCGCTCGTTTCTGCCTGTTTTAGTCATTTTGGCACGTTTTCATCAATTTGGTGCAATTTGAATCCAAAATAGACAGATTTGGCCGAAATAAGCCAAATCGGCCGATTTGAGCAAATTCCTTGATGAAACGATCGTTTCTGACCGATTTCGCTTGTTTCTGCCTGTTTTAGTCATTTTGGCACGTTTTCATCCATTTGGTGCAATTTGAATCCAAAATAGACAGATTTGGCCGAAATAAGCCAAATCGGCCGATTTGAGCAAATTCCTTGATGAAACGATCGTTTCTGACCGATTTCGCTTGTTTCTGCCTGTTTTAGTCATTTTGGCACGTTTTCATCCATTTGGTTCTGTTTCCATCCAAAATAGACAGATTTGGCCGAAATAAGCCAAATCGGCCGATTTGAGCAAATTCCTTGATGAAACGATCGTTTCTGACCGATTTCGCTTGTTTCTGCCTGTTTTAGTCATTTTGGCACGTTTTCATCAATTTGGTTTTGTTTCCATCCAAAATAGACAGATTTGGCCGAAATAAGCCAAATCGGTCGATTTGAGCAAATTCCTTGATGAAACGATCGTTTCTGACCGATTTCGCTCGTTTCTGCCTGTTTTAGTCATTTTGGCACGTTTTCATCCATTTGGTTCTGTTTCCATCCAAAATAGACAGATTTGGCCGAAATAAGCCAAATCGGTCGATTTGAGCAAATTCAGAGATGAAACGATCGTTTCTGACCGATTTCGCTCGTTTCTGCCTGTTTTAGTCATTTTGGCACGTTTTCATCAATTTGGTTTTGTTTCCATCCAAAATAGACAGATTTGGCCGAAATAAGCCAAATCGGTCGATTTGAGCAAATTCCTGGATGAAACGATCGTTTCTGACCGATTTCGCTCGTTTCTGCCTGTTTTAGTCATTTTGGCACGTTTTCATCAATTTGGTGCAATTTGAATCCAAAATAGACAGATTTGGCCGAAATAAGCCAAATCGGCCGATTTGAGCAAATTCCTTGATGAAACGATCGTTTCTGACCGATTTCGCTCGTTTCTGCCTGTTTTAGTCATTTTGGCACGTTTTCATCCATTTGGTTCTGTTTCCATCCAAAATAGACAGATTTGGCCGAAATAAGCCAAATCGGTCGATTTGAGCAAATTCAGAGATGAAACGATCGTTTCTGACCGATTTCGCTCGTTTCTGCCTGTTTTAGTCATTTTGGCACGTTTTCATCAATTTGGTGTAATTTGAATCCAAAATAGACAGATTTGGCCGAAATAAGCCAAATCGGCCGATTTGAGCAAATTCAGAGATGAAACGATCGTTTCTGACCGATTTCGCTCGTTTCTGCCTGTTTTAGTCATTTTGGCACGTTTTCATCAATTTGGTGCAATTTGAATCCAAAATAGACAGATTTGGCCGAAATAAGCCAAATCGGCCGATTTGAGCAAATTCAGAGATGAAACGATCGTTTCTGACCGATTTCGCTCGTTTCTGCCTGTTTTAGTCATTTTGGCACGTTTTCATCCATTTGGTTCTGTTTCCATCCAAAATAGACAGATTTGGCCGAAATAAGCCAAATCGGTCGATTTGAGCAAATTCAGAGATGAAACGATCGTTTCTGACCGATTTCGCTCGTTTCTGCCTGTTTTAGTCATTTTGGCACGTTTTCATCAATTTGGTGCAATTTGAATCCAAAATAGACAGATTTGGCCGAAATAAGCCAAATCGGTCGATTTGAGCAAATTCCTGGATGAAACGATCGTTTCTGACCGATTTCGCTCGTTTCTGCCTGTTTTAGTCATTTTGGCACGTTTTCATCCATTTGGTTCTGTTTCCATCCAAAATAGACAGATTTGGCCGAAATAAGCCAAATCGGTCGATTTGAGCAAATTCAGAGATGAAACGATCGTTTCTGACCGATTTCGCTCGTTTCTGCCTGTTTTAGTCATTTTGGCACGTTTTCATCCATTTGGTTCTGTTTCCATCCAAAATAGACAGATTTGGCCGAAATAAGCCAAATCGGTCGATTTGAGCAAATTCAGAGATGAAACGATCGTTTCTGACCGATTTCGCTCGTTTCTGCCTGTTTTAGTCATTTTGGCACGTTTTCATCCATTTGGTTCTGTTTCCATCCAAAATAGACAGATTTGGCCGAAATAAGCCAAATCGGTCGATTTGAGCAAATTCAGAGATGAAACGATCGTTTCTGACCGATTTCGCTCGTTTCTGCCTGTTTTAGTCATTTTGGCACGTTTTCATCCATTTGGTTCTGTTTCCATCCAAAATAGACAGATTTGGCCGAAATAAGCCAAATCGGTCGATTTGAGCAAATTCCTGGATGAAACGATCGTTTCTGACCGATTTCGCTCGTTTCTGCCTGTTTTAGTCATTTTGGCACGTTTTCATCCATTTGGTTCTGTTTCCATCCAAAATAGACAGATTTGGCCGAAATAAGCCAAATCGGTCGATTTGAGCAAATTCAGAGATGAAACGATCGTTTCTGACCGATTTCGCTCGTTTCTGCCTGTTTTAGTCATTTTGGCACGTTTTCATCCATTTGGTTCTGTTTCCATCCAAAATAGACAGATTTGGCCGAAATAAGCCAAATCGGTCGATTTGAGCAAATTCAGAGATGAAACGATCGTTTCTGACCGATTTCGCTCGTTTCTGCCTGTTTTAGTCATTTTGGCACGTTTTCATCAATTTGGTGCAATTTGAATCCAAAATAGACAGATTTGGCCGAAATAAGCCAAATCGGCCGATTTGAGCAAATTCCTTGATGAAACGATCGTTTCTGACCGATTTCGCTCGTTTCTGCCTGTTTTAGTCATTTTGGCACGTTTTCATCCATTTGGTTCTGTTTCCATCCAAAATAGACAGATTTGGCCGTAATAAGCCAAATCGGTCGATTTGAGCAAATTCCTGGATGAAACGATCGTTTCTGACCGATTTCGCTCGTTTCTGCCTGTTTTAGTCATTTTGGCACGTTTTCATCCATTTGGTTCTGTTTCCATCCAAAATAGACAGATTTGGCCGAAATAAGCCAAATCGGTCGATTTGAACAAATTCAGAGATGAAACGATCGTTTCTGACCGATTTCGCTCGTTTCTGCCTGTTTTAGTCATTTTGGCACGTTTTCATCCATTTGGTTCTGTTTCCATCCAAAATAGACAGATTTGGCCGAAATAAGCCAAATCGGTCGAATTGAGCAAATTCCTTGATGAAACGATCGTTTCTGACCGATTTCGCTCGTTTCTGCCTGTTTTAGTCATTTTGGCACGTTTTCATCCGTTTGGTTCTGTTTCCATCCAAAATAGACAGATTTGGCCGAAATAAGCCAAATCGGTCGATTTGAGCAAATTCCTGGATGAAACGATCGTTTCTGACCGATTTCGCTCGTTTCTGCCTGTTTTAGTCATTTTGGCACGTTTTCATCCATTTGGTTCTGTTTCCATCCAAAATAGACAGATTTGGC
>NW_027098706.1:0-50517 GCF_039881205.1 Euwallacea similis
TCATCCACTTGGTTCTGTTTCCATCCAAAATAGACAGATTTGGCCAAAATAAGCCAAATCGGCCGATTTGAGCAAATTCCTTGATGAAACGATCGTTTCTGACCGATTTCGCTCTTTTCTGCCTGCTTTAATCATTTTGGCACGTTTTCATCCACTTGGTTCTGTTTCCATCCAAAATAGACAGATTTGGCCAAAATAAGCCAAATCGGCCGATTTGAGCAAATTCCTTGATGAAACGATCGTTTCTGACCGATTTCGCTCTTTTCTGCCTGCTTTAATCATTTTGGCACGTTTTCATCAATTTGGTGCAATTTGAAGCCAAAATAGGCAGATTTGGCCAAAATAAGCCAAATCGGTCGATTTGAGCAAATTCAGAGATGAAACGATCGTTTCTGACCGATTTCGCTCGTTTCTGCCTGTTTTAGTCATTTTGGCACGTTTTCATCCACTTGGTTCTGTTTCCATCCAAAATAGACAGATTTGGCCAAAATAAGCCAAATCGGCCGATTTGAGCAAATTCCTTGATGAAACGATCGTTTCTGACCGATTTCGCTCTTTTCTGCCTGCTTTAATCATTTTGGCACGTTTTCATCAATTTGGTGCAATTTGAAGCCAAAATAGGCAGATTTGGCCAAAATAAGCCAAATCGGGCGATTTGAGCAAATTCAGAGATGAAACGGTCGTTTCTGACTGATTTCGCTCGTTTCTGCCTGCTTTAGTCATTTTGGCACGTTTTCATCAATTTAGTGCAATTTGAATCCAAAATACACAGATTTGGCCGAAATAAGCCAAATCGGTCGATTTGAGCAAATTACTTGATGAAACGATCGTTTCTGACCGATTTCGCTCGTTTCTGCTTGTTTTAGTCATTTTGGCACGTTTTCATCAATTTGGTGCAATTTGAAGCTAAAATAGGCAGATTTGTCCAAAATAAGCCAAATCGGTCGATTTGAGCAAATTCAGAGATGAAACGGTCGTTTGTGACTGATTTCGCTCGTTTCTGCCTGCTTTAGTCATTTTGGCACGTTTTCATCAATTTAGTGCAATTTGAATCCAAAATACACAGATTTGGCCGAAATAAGCCAAATCGGTCGATTTGAGCAAATTCAGAGATGAAACGGTCGTTTCTGACTGATTTCGCTCGTTTCTGCCTGCTTTAGTCATTTTGGCACGTTTTCATCAATTTAGTGCAATTTGAATCCAAAATACACAGATTTGGCCGAAATGAGCCAAATCGGTCGATTTGAGCAAATTCAGAGATGAAACGGTCGTTTGTGACTGATTTCGCTTGTTTCTGCCTGCTTTAGTCATTTTGGCACGTTTTCATCAATTTAGTGCAATTTGAATCCAAAATACACAGATTTGGCCGAAATGAGCCAAATCGGTCGATTTGAGCAAATTCAGAGATGAAACGATCGTTTCTGACCGATTTCGAACGTTTCTGCCTGTTTTAGTCATTTTGGCACGTTTTCATCAATTTAGTGCAATTTGAAGCCAAAATAGGCAGATTTGGCAGAAATAAGCTAAATCGGTCGATTTGAGCAAATTCAGAGATGAAACGGTCGTTTGTGACTGATTTCGCTCGTTTCTGCCTGCTTTAGTCATTTTGGCACGTTTTCATCAATTTGGTGCAATTTGAAGCCAAAATAGGCAGATTTGGCAGAAATAAGCCAAATCGGTCGATTTGAGCAAATTCAGAGATGAAACGGTCGTTTGTGACTGATTTCGCTCGTTTCTGCCTGCTTTAGTCATTTTGGCACGTTTTCATCAATTTGGTGCAATTTGAAGCCAAAATAGGCAGATTTGGCCAAAATAAGCCAAATCGGTCGATTTGAGCAAATTCAGAGATGAAACGATCGTTTCTGACCGATTTCGCTCGTATCTGCCTGTTTTAGTCATTTTGGCACGTTTTCATCAATTTAGTGCAATTTGAAGCCAAAATAGGCAGATTTGGCCAAAATAAGCCAAATCGGTCGATTTGAGCAAATTCAGAGATGAAACGATCGTTTCTGACCGATTTCGCTCGTTTCTGCCTGCTTTAGTCATTTTGGCACGTTTTCATCAATTTAGTGCAATTTGAAGCCAAAATAGGCAGATTTGGCAGAAATAAGCCAAATCGGTCGATTTGAGCAAATTCAGAGATGAAACGGTCGTTTCTGACTGATTTCGCTCGTTTCTGCCTGCTTTAGTCATTTTGGCACGTTTTCATCCACTTGGTTCTGTTTCCATCCAAAATAGACAGATTTGGCCAAAATAAGCCAAATCGGCCGATTTGAGCAAATTCCTTGATGAAACGATCGTTTCTGACCGATTTCGCTCGTTTCTGCCTGCTTTAGTCATTTTGGCACGTTTTCATCAATTTGGTGCAATTTGAATCAAAAATAGGCAGATTTAGCCGAAATAATCCAAATCGGTCGATTTGAGCAAATTCAGAGATGAAACGATCGTTTCTGACCGATTTCGCTCTTTTCTGCCTGTTTTAGTCATTTTGGCACGTTTTCATCAATTTGGTGCAATTTGAATCCAAAATAGGCAGATTTAGCCGAAATAATCCAAATCGGCCGATTTGAGCAAATTCAGACATGAAACGATCGTTTCTGACCGATTTCGCTCGTTTCTGCCTGTTTTAGTCATTTTGGCACGTTTTCATCCATTTGGTGCAATTTGAAGCCAAAATAGGCAGATTTGGCCAAAATAAGCCAAATCGGGCGATTTGAGCAAATTCAGAGATGAAACGGTCGTTTCTGACCGATTTCGCTCTTTTCTGCCTGTTTTAGTCATTTTGGCACGTTTTCATCAATTTGGTGCAATTTGAATCCAAAATAGGCAGATTTAGCCGAAATAATCCAAATCGGTCGATTTGAGCAAATTCAGAGATGAAACGATCGTTTCTCACCGATTTCGCTCGTTTCTGCCTGTTTTAGTCATTTTGGCACGTTTTCATCCACTTGGTTCTGTTTCCATCCAAAATAGACAGATTTGGCCGAAATAAGCCAAATCGGCCGATTTGAGCAAATTCAGACATGAAACGATCGTTTCTGACCGATTTCGCTCGTTTCTGCCTGTTTTAGTCATTTTGGCACGTTTTCATCCATTTGGTGCAATTTGAAGCCAAAATAGGCAGATTTGGCCAAAATAAGCCAAATCGGGCGATTTGAGCAAATTCAGAGATGAAACGGTCGTTTCTGACCGATTTCGCTCTTTTCTGCCTGTTTTAGTCATTTTGGCACGTTTTCATCAATTTGGTGCAATTTGAATCCAAAATAGGCAGATTTAGCCGAAATAATCCAAATCGGTCGATTTGAGCAAATTCAGAGATGAAACGATCGTTTCTGACCGATTTCGCTCGTTTCTGCCTGTTTTAGTCATTTTGGCACGTTTTCATCCACTTGGTTCTGTTTCCATCCAAAATAGACAGATTTGGCCAAAATAAGCCAAATCGGCCGATTTGAGCAAATTCCTTGATGAAACGATCGTTTCTGACCGATTTCGCTCTTTTCTGCCTGCTTTAATCATTTTGGCACGTTTTCATCAATTTGGTGCAATTTGAAGCCAAAATAGGCAGATTTGGCCAAAATAAGCCAAATCGGGCGATTTGAGCAAATTCAGAGATGAAACGGTCGTTTGTGACTGATTTCGCTCGTTTCTGCCTGCTTTAGTCATTTTGGCACGTTTTCATCCACTTGGTTCTGTTTCCATCCAAAATAGACAGATTTGGCCGAAATAAGCCAAATCGGCCGATTTGAGCAAATTCAGACATGAAACGATCGTTTCTGACCGATTTCGCTCGTTTCTGCCTGTTTTAGGTCATTTTGGCACGTTTTCATCAATTTGGTGCAATTTGAATCCAAAATAGGCAGATTTAGCCGAAATAATCCAAATCGGTCGATTTGAGCAAATTCAGAGATGAAACGATCGTTTCTGACCGATTTCGCTCGTTTCTGCTTGTTTTAGTCATTTTGGCACGTTTTCATCAATTTGGTGCAATTTGAATCCAAAATAGGCAGATTTAGCCGAAATAATCCAAATCGGGCGATTTGAGCAAATTCAGAGATGAAACGGTCGTTTCTGACTGATTTCGCTCGTTTCTGCCTGCTTTAGTCATTTTGGCACGTTTTCATCAATTTAGTGCAATTTGAATCCAAAATACACAGATTTGGCCGAAATAAGCCAATTCGGTCGATATGAGTAAATTCCTTGATGAAACGATCGTTTCTGACCGATTTCGCTCTTTTCTGCCTGTTTTAGTCATTTTGGCACGTTTTCATCAATTTGGTGCAATTTGAAGTCAAAATAGGCAGATTTGGCCGAAATAAGCCAAATCGGTCGATTTGAGCAAATTCAGAGATGAAACGGTCGTTTCTGACTGATTTCGCTCTTTTCTGCCTGTTTTAGTCATTTTGGCACGTTTTCATCCATTTGGTGCAATTTGAAGCCAAAATAGGCAGATTTGGCCAAAATAAGCCAAATCGGGCGATTTGAGCAAATTCAGAGATGAAACGGTCGTTTCTGACTGATTTCGCTCGTTTCTGCCTGCTTTAGTCATTTTGGCACGTTTTCATCAATTTAGTGCAATTTGAATCCAAAATACACAGATTTGGCCGAAATAAGCCAAATCGGGCGATTTGAGCAAATTCAGAGATGAAACGGTCGTTTCTGACTGATTTCGCTCGTTTCTGCCTGCTTTAGTCATTTTGGCACGTTTTCATCAATTTAGTGCAATTTGAATCCAAAATACACAGATTTGGCCGAAATAAGCCAAATCGGTCGATTTGAGCAAATTCAGAGATGAAACGGTCGTTTCTGACTGATTTCGCTCTTTTCTGCCTGCTTTAGTCATTTTGGCACGTTTTCATCAATTTGGTGCAATTTGAAGCTAAAATAGGCAGATTTGGCCGAAATAAGCCAAATCGGTCGATATGAGCAAATTCCTTGATGAAACGATCGTTTCTGACCGATTTCACTCGTTTCTGCCTGCTTTAGTCATTTTGGCACGTTTTCATCAATTTGGTGCAATTTGAAGCCAAAATACACAGATTTGGCCGAAATGAGCCAAATCGGTCGATTTGAGCAAATTCAGAGATGAAACGGTCGTTTCTGACTGATTTCGCTCGTTTCTGCCTGCTTTAGTCATTTTGGCACGTTTTCATCAATTTGGTGCAATTTGAAGCCAAAATACACAGATTTGGCCAAAATAAGCCAAATCGGTCGATTTGAGCAAATTCAGAGATGAAACGATCGTTTCTGACCGATTTCGCTCGTTTCTGCCTGCTTTAGTCATTTTGGCACGTTTTCATCAATTTAGTGCAATTTGAAGCCAAAATAGGCAGATTTGGCAGAAATAAGCCAAATCGGTCGATTTGAGCAAATTCAGAGATGAAACGATCGTTTCTGACCGATGTCGCTCGTTTCTGCCTGTTTTAGTCATTTTGGCACGTTTTCATCCATTTGGTTCTGTTTCCATCCAAAATAGACAGATTTGGCCGAAATAAGCCAAATCGGTCGATTTGAGCAAATTCAGAGATGAAACGATCGTTTCTGACCGATGTCGCTCGTTTCTGCCTGTTTTAGTCATTTTGGCACGTTTTCATCAATTTGGTGCAATTTGAATCCAAAATAGACAGATTTGGCCGAAATAAGGAAAAACGACCGATTTGAGCAAATTCAGAGATGAAACGATCGTTTCTGACCGATGTCGCTCGTTTCTGCCTGTTTTAGTCATTTTGGCACGTTTTCATCCATTTGGTTCTGTTTCCATCCAAAATAGACAGATTTGGCCGAAATAAGCCAAATCGGTCGATTTGAGCAAATTCAGAGATGAAACGATCGTTTCTGACCGATTTCGCTCTTTTCTGCCCGTTTTAGTCATTTTGGCACGTTTTCATCAATTTGGTGCAATTTGAATCCAAAATAGACAGATTTGGCCGAAATAAGGAAAAACGACCGATTTGAGCAAATTCCTTGATGAAACGATCGCTTCTGACCGATTTCGCTCGTTTCTGCCTGTTTTAGTCATTTTTTTTTTTTTTTTTTTTTTTTTTTTTTTTTTTTTTTTTGTCGAGGAAAAATCTTCATAGACACCCGGCCTGTTGTTCTGGCGGCCGGGTAGTGTGGGATTCACTCGGGGAACACTCTTCGGCGTTAACCGACGGTCCTCGAGCGCCTACCCACTAAAAAACCCCGATTCTCTATGGTTAAACTGTCAAGACCCGGTACCGTCCCGAGGGACATCTCGTCGGTGTCTTGACAGTGTTGTGCGCTTTGTCGCGCTGTCTTCTATTGGGAGTCCTCTCCGCTTGATGAAGAGTCCTCCTCGCTGTCCTTGTAGGCCTTCGGATCTGTTTGGGCCTTTGTCCGTTCTTCGATTTCCTTCCGTTTGATCATGCTCGTGATCGTATCGGTGGCTTTGTCCCACTTATCGGCACTTTGGAGCATCCTGTCGATAAGTGTTTTCGGTGTTAATTCCTTCTGCGGATTTTGTCGACCGTCGTTCACGCACTCGGACAGATTCTGTCTGAGCTCGTCGTACTTGGGACAAGAGAAGATGACGTGCTCTGCTGTGTCGTCGACACCGCAGATATCACAGTTCAGCTCCGTCTTGCCCAGGCGGTGCGTGAAGTGTCGGAAGCATCCGTGTCCGCTGAATGCTTGGGTCAGGTGGTGGTTCAGCCGTCGATGTTTACAGGCGATCCACGCTTGTAGGTCCGGGATTAGGCGTTTCGTCCATTGTGCTTTGTCCTGGAGGCGCGTCCATCGGGCCTGCCACTTGTCGATGGTAGTTTTACGCGCCTCCTTCTTGTCCGCTTCGGTCACTCGTGGTCTGCCGTGCAGCTCGATTCTCTCTTCTATCAATAGGTCGATGGGGGGTACGCCGGCCAGTACCAGGACTGCGTCCAGTGATACCGTGCGGTACGCGCACACGACTCTCAACAGTGCTTTGCGTTGGACGCTCAGCATCATGTTTCTGTACTTTTTGACGCTCCTAACTTGACCCCAAGCAGGGGCTGCGTACAGAAGCGTCGACTGTATCACTCCGTATAGGAGGCGTCTCTTTTGTGTCGTAGGACCTTCGATCGATGGCATCAAGCGCTGTAGGTGGGTCAGCTTGTTTAGGCTCTTTCTGCATATCTCGGTGACGTGGTTCGAGAAGGACATGTTCTCTCCGAAATGAACTCCGAGGTATCTCAGTGATTTTTTAGTTTCTATCTTGTGATCACCGGCACGGAAAGATATTCCTCTCTTGTCTCCCCTTCCGCACAGGATCACGGCTTCCGTTTTTTCTGGAGCTAGCTGTAGAGAGTTTTCTCGGAGCCACCTCTCGCATCTTGCTATGGCGGCGTTCGCCTCTGCCCTCATGTCTTCGACGTCGTCGCCGCAGACCACGAGTGCGATGTCGTCTGCGTATCCTATGGGGATCACCTTGTGGTTCTTCGACCCTGCCACCTCGAGGATGGGGTCATACAGGACGTTCCAGAGCAGGGGTCCTAGGACCGAGCCTTGTGGTATTCCCCTCGCCATTTGGAAGTCCGCATCCTTGTCTACTATCACCGTTCTGTAGGTGAAGTAGTCGGCAATTATATTTCTTAGGTACCTCGAGATTCCTCTGGAGTCGAGTTCTCTTATCAGTCCGGACCAGGAGGCGCTGTTGAAGGCGTTACGAACATCGAGAGTGATGAGCGCACACCAACTTTTGCTCCTCCGGCCCGCGTTGTTCTCTTGGATTGCCTTGGCTATTCTCAGGACTCGGTCCATCGCGTGTCCTGTGGATCTGCCCTTTCTGAATCCGTATTGTCTGTCCGACAGCGGCCGTCTTGCCTCGAGTTCTTTCTCCAGTCGGGCCTTGATCATGTGTTCGTACAGTTTGGCCGCCGCATCCGTGAGACAGATCGGCCTGTACGACCCCGGGTGATCCCCGTCCTTGTTCGGTTTCAGCAGCAGCAGCAGCTTGGCGGTCTTCCAGGATTTGGGGAATTCCTGGTTCTCCATCAGCTGATTCAGGAGCTTCAGCCACGTTTCTGGGTGGGCTTCCACGCTGTACTTTACCGCGTCCGTGGAGAGACCGTCTGGGCCTGGGGACGCGGCACTCTTCAATTTCATGGCTGACTCTCGAAGTTCTTCTTCCGTGAACGAGACAATCTCCACCGGCAGAATCTTGTCGGGCACGAAACCCATTCCGCCTGGGAAGAGGTGTCTCGCTATGGTCATCTTTCTCTCCGTCGTTAGCTCGAAGGGATTTCCTGTCGGTTTCAGAAATTGCATGGCAATCCTGTATCCGTCACCCCAAATATTCTCTTCGAGGTCGCGACAGAGCTCTCGCCATTTGTTTTTCTTTTCCCTGGCAATCGCCTTCTTCAGCGTCTTCTTGGCTTCTTTGTATTCCCGCCAAGCTGTCTTTTGTTCTTCGAGCCTTTCGTCGTTCTCGGTTTTCCGGTTCGCTCGAAGGGCGCGTCTTCTGGATCTGATGGTGTCCTTCCTAATTTCTTCGACTTGGGAATTCCACCAATACGGCTGGGTCAGGGGCTGACTCTCCGGGATGTCGTGGCTCTTCCGACAAGCCTTCTTCATCATCCTGACGATCTCTTCTCCTGTGTGAATCGGGTCGCCGCTTAGTCTTAGCCTCGTTTCTAGAAGGCTCGCGAAAGCCTTTAGAAACGGGTCTTTGCTCAATTTCTTGCGCCGACCCGTCGGATCGTTTTTCCTTCTTTCCTTGGTGGAATTTCCCACTTCAAACAGGATGTGCTTGTGGGGGGAACACGGTTCGTTCCTCAAGACTTCCCAGTTCGCAGCTTGAGTTGCCAATCTCACGCTGACGAACGTGAGGTCTATGCACGACCACTGTCCCCGTCTGACGAACGTGGGTTCGCCGTTGTTCAGGACTGTCATATTCAGTCCTGCACACATCTGCGATAAGGCCGCTCCCCTGTAGTCCTCCATCTTCGACCCCCATTCTGGGGATTTGGCGTTGAAGTCTCCCAGGAGGATCCATTCCTTTCTCGCGTCGCTGATCTCTAATTGGATGGCATCCAGTCGTTGAAAGAATTGCTGTCTGGTGCAATTTGGCGAGATGTAGCAAGCTAGGATGTTGTATCCTTCTCCCTCCATTAGTACCGCGCCTTCTAGGCTCTTTGCTTTGGCTATTCTGACGGTCTTGTTTCTCATCAGAATTGCCACGTCTCCCCGTCGGTCCACGATCCATCTGCGACTGTTCTCTACCAGGTATCTATTCGGTTCGCTTGCTACGATCACGTCTACCTCTCGCTTGGCTGCTTCGAGATAAGCCATGTCGTGCGCTTTCTTCGAGCGATCCGCGTTGATCTGTAAGAATCTACAGTTTTGAAAGACTGCAGTGTTCATCTTGGGGCTAGTTGTAGCTGGGTAATTTGCTAACCTAGGAGGGGCTAAAAACTTAAGGATTAAGGGTTAGAACTTAAAACTAAGAAAGCCTGAAAACTCTAGTGGTCGGCCTGACTAGCGGTCGAGACAACCCTTCCCTCGGATCCGGACTTTTCTGAGGGGACTCCGTCCTTGTGCTCGGCGGCCTTCTTGGCAAGATCCGTAGCTACCTGGGTTCGGTGCAGGTGTCTTTTGTCCTCTTCCTGGCGCTTTATCCTTCTGTCCTCCTTGGCCTGTGCTAGCGCCTCGCGGAATTTAGGGCATTTACCGCTTCCTGCGTAGTGCCCTTTCTTGTTGCAGAGTATGCAAACACACTCTGCCTCCTTCTTCTTGCAAGACCTGCTGAGGTGGTCCTCCTTTCCGCATCGGAAGCAAGCTTTGCGCTTGTCCGCGTTCTTGCATTGGGGCGTCCTATGATCGTACGCCCAGCAGCGGTTGCACTTGGCTATCTCCAAGTGTTCTTCTATCTTACACCTGGTCATCCCGATCCTGAGGGATCCGGTCCTGACCAGGTGTTCGGCGATCTTTTCGTCCAACCTGATGGTGACCGCTTGTTCCGATCTGGCATATGGCCTCAATTCCCCTACTTTAAGATCATGTTCCTGGATTGATCCATTGGAGAAGTCCAGGATGGCTTCTACGACGTCTTCCTTGGTTACCGTCGCATCCAGTCTCTTGAGGACGATAGAAGATTTTTCACTTCTCTCTCTTAGGAGGCGGACGTTGTCCTTGCCCATAGTTTTCCTGATGTCCTTTCCCAAGGACTCCAGGGCAGTCACGTTTTTGTCTAGGGTAATTACCAGATTACCCTCTCCATTTGTTCTTATGGACTTGATCTTGTCCGCGTCTCCATTGCTGCCGACGCAAGTCCTAATCTTTTTGATCGCCGCTACTGGGGAGACCGACTCTTTTTTGCCTACGACGATGGCGTAGGTCGGGTGGCTTTTGGTCTTCTGGACTCTTACCGTTGGCTTGGAGGTACCCGTCTTTTGTGGGGACTTTTCCCTTTGTCTACCCGGTTCCGTGAAGATCCGGATCTTCCTCTGAGGGTCCCTAAATAGGAATTGCACCAGTTTTTGGAACTTATCCGCGGACAGGTTCTTCACCTGGTGCAAAGCTAAGGCCTTCTCGGCTTTGGTTTCAGCTTCCAGCTTCGCCATGGCTTCGAAGATTCCTTCCTCGTCTTTGGGGAGCAGTGTCTTGTAAACCTTCACTGCTTGTCCTGCTTCTGTTTTGGACTTGGGCTTCTTTGAGGAACCAATTGTCGTGGTGAGCTGGAGGAATTCCAAGTCCTCCATCTGGCTCAGCAATGGGAATTTGGCTAGGAATTCTTTCTGAATTCCATTTGCCATCTTCTGGTCTTCTTGGTCAACCAATACTGCCATTGATTCCTCCGGCTTGCCGTTTGTTAGGGGGGAACCTTGTACCAGCTCTGTGGTAGCGAAGACTTCTTTTCCCCACTTCTTTTCAGCTACTTGTTTCCAATCCCGGAAAGTAGTGCTGTGCGGAAGTACCGCCAGGGTGGATGGTTCTCCCGTCTGGGTAGTCATCTCTCTTGTTTCTGGAGTGGCTTGAATGGCCACTTCCCTAGTGGCGGGCTTCAAGCCGCTCTTTTTTGTTTTTTCCGGAAAGGCTTCGGTTTGGGTCGAGACGGTCGGCGCCTTCCCCTTCTTTGCCTTCTTAGCTTCTTCTAAAACGAAACTTTTATTACGAAAAAGCTTCTTCGTCATCTGGCTTAGGCAGTGGACTTCCTCCTTGATGTCCCTCTTCGTGTTCGTATTTTTCTGTATTAAAAAATACAGCTTCTTGCCGGAGTCATGAATTGACTCTATCAGCTGGGACAACTCCTCGTTGTTCATTCCTCTCTTGAGGAATCTGCGACTGGCAGCCATCTTATCTGGGACCTCGTTGGAGTCCCGCTCGGAGTCCGATTCCGAAGAAGGATCGCTGCTACTCAGCGCGATTACTGAGGCCCTTTTACGGGCACCTACATCACCGTCACTATCAGACGACGACATAGCGTTTTCTAAACCTAAGGAATAGCTCTAATTCCCAGGTTGGGTGCGGACCCGAATAAATCCGGCTTAACCCCGATGGTTTCTTAACCACCAGGCGCTACAGTTGTTGGTAACTAGCGAAAGTTAAGTGCGACTTAGCGATTATTTCAAATAATTAATTAAATGAAAAAATTCCGTTCCCAACAGGGAACGAACCCAGTCCCTTCTCCGATTACCAATATGAGTCGGTCGGTCACCAACCCACAAGGCTAAGGAAATTCTTTAGAATAGTACCACTAAAAAGTTCCTATGTCTAAATATTGGACTTTCTACATATTTAAAATAAATGAAAAAATCCAGAACCAACCCGAGGTACGAACCCGGTTCCGCCCTTTGCCCAGCGGATTGATAACCGCTAGACTACGGATATGCCTATAGTAACTGTATTAAATCCTGCTCATATGCTACACTGGTGTGGTTTTTCTTTTAAAATAGTGAATTTAAAAGTTTTCTACCAGTCAACAATGAACAGAATTTAAACAATAGCCCTATTATTAATAATTAAAGCGAAAAATTAATCCTTACATGCAAGCTATATTCATATAATGACTTACCGCTTTTTTCCTTGGTTCTTTGCTTAATTCTGGAAATCCTGCTCCTGGTGGCCGTTCCCTAGGGTTCGTAGTGCCTTCCAGAAGGTAGAATTGTCCTCTTAAGCGTCCGGAAAACCCGGAAAAGTTCCAAAATTGTCTTTGCGTTTAACGGGTAAGAACGAAAACTCCCCTTTTATTCTCCCGCGCGGCGGCTCGTGTGATCTAAGATAGCACAAGAATTTCCCTAAATATTAAGGAAATTCCAATGTTTATGCACTTTCCGACACTGGGTAGTTGTAGGGGGTGGTACTACCCACAACTGAGTTTTCGATTCGTGATTCTACGATCACTAGAACCAGTTTTTCCGATTTTTCCCGGAAAATTCACAGTTTTTTCGGCTTTTATTTTTCACCACACTATTGCGTTCGATTTTCCGCGTCGTTTAAGACCGGTCTCGATATTTTCCGTCGATGTTTTCCGTCAATTTCGACCGTTTTCTTCGGAGCACAAAACACCTGCGATGTTGACTCTTTCGTTATCGGTTTGAAACTGAAACGATCGTTTCTGACCGATTTCGCTCGTTTCTGCCTGTTTTAGTCATTTTGGCACGTTTTCATCCATTTGATTCTGTTTCCATCCAAAATAGACAGATTTGGCCGAAATAAACCAAATCGGTCGATTTGAGCAAATTACTTGATGAAACGATCGCTTCTGACCGATTTCGCTCGTTTCTGCCTGTTTTAGTCATTTTGGCACGTTTTCATCAATTTGGTGCAATTTGAAGCCAAAATAGGCAGATTTGGCCGAAATAAGCCAAATCGGTCGATTTGAGCTAATTCAGAGATGAAACGATCGTTTCTGACCGATTTCGCTCGTTTCTGCCTGTTTTAGTCATTTTGGCACGTTTTCATCAATTTGGTGCAATTTGAATCCAAAATAGGCAGATTTAGCCGAAATAAGCCAAATCGGTCGATTTGAGCAAATTACTTGATGAAACGATCGCTTCTGACCGATTTCGCTCGTTTCTGCCTGTTTTAGTCATTTTGGCACGTTTTCATCAATTTGGTGCAATTTGAACCCAAAATAGGCAGATTTGGCAGAAATAAGCTAAATCGGTCGATTTGAGCAAATTCAGAGATGAAACGATCGTTTCTGACCGATTTCGCTCGTTTCTGCCTGTTTTAGTCATTTTGGCACGTTTTCATCAATTTGGTGCAATGTGAATCCAAAATACACAGATTTGGCCGAAATAAGCCAAATCGGTCGATTTGAGCAAATTCATGGATGAAACGATCGTTTCTGACCGATTTCGCTCGTTTCTGCCTGTTTTAGTCATTTTGGCACGTTTTCATCAATTTGGTGCAATTTGAAGCCAAAATAGGCAGATTTGGCAGAAATAAGCTAAATCGGTCGATTTGAGCAAATTCAGAGATGAAACGATCGTTTCTGACCGATTTCGCTCGTTTCTGCCTGTTTTAGTCATTTTGGCACGTTTTCATCAATTTGGTGCAATTTGAAGCCAAAATAGGCAGATTTGGCAGAAATAAGCTAAATCGGTCGATTTGAGCAAATTCAGAGATGAAACGATCGTTTCTGACCGATTTCGCTCGTTTCTGCCTGTTTTAGTCATTTTGGCACGTTTTCATCAATTTGGTGCAATTTGAACCCAAAATACACAGATTTGGCTGAAATAAGCCAAATCGGTCGATTTGAGCAAATTCAGAGATGAAACGATCGTTTCTGACCGATTTCGCTCGTTTCTGCCTGTTTTAGTCATTTTGGCACGTTTTCATCCATTTGGTTCTGTTTCCATCCAAAATAGACAGATTTGGCCGAAATAAGCCAAATCGGCCGATTTGAGCAAATTCAGAGATGAAACGATCGTTTCTGACCGATTTCGCTCGTTTCTGCCTGTTTTAGTCATTTTGGCACGTTTTCATCAATTTGGTGCAATTTGAAGCCAAAATAGGCAGATTTGGCAGAAATAAGCTAAATCGGTCGATTTGAGCAAATTCAGAGATGAAACGATCGTTTCTGACCGATTTCGCTCGTTTCTGCCTGTTTTAGTCATTTTGGCACGTTTTCATCAATTTGGTGCAATTTGAACCCAAAATACACAGATTTGGCTGAAATAAGCCAAATCGGTCGATTTGAGCAAATTCAGAGATGAAACGATCGTTTCTGACCGATTTCGCTCGTTTCTGCCTGTTTTAGTCATTTTGGCACGTTTTCATCCATTTGGTTCTGTTTCCATCCAAAATAGACAGATTTGGCCGAAATAAGCCAAATCGGCCGATTTGAGCAAATTCAGAGATGAAACGATCGTTTCTGACCGATTTCGCTCGTTTCTGCCTGTTTTAGTCATTTTGGCACGTTTTCATCCATTTGGTTCTGTTTCCATCCAAAATAGACAGATTTGGCTGAAATAAGCCAAATCGGCCGATTTGAGCAAATTCCTTGATGAAACGATCGTTTCTGACCGATTTCGCTCGTTTCTGCCTGTTTTAGTCATTTTGGCACGTTTTCATCCATTTGATTCTGTTTCCATCCAAAATAGACAGATTTGGCCGAAATAAACCAAATCGGCCGATTTGAGCAAATTCCTTGATGAAACGATCGTTTCTGACCGATTTCGCTCGTTTCTGCCTGTTTTAGTCATTTTGGCACGTTTTCATCAATTTGGTGCAATTTGAATCCAAAATACACAGATTTGGCCGAAATAAGCCAAAGCGGTCGATTTGAGCAAATTCAGAGATGAAACGATCGTTTCTGACCGATTTCGCTCGTTTCTGCCTGTTTTAGTCATTTTGGCACGTTTTCATCAATTTGGTGCAATTTGAATCCAAAATAGGCAGATTTAGCCGAAATAAGCCAAATCGGTCGATTTGAGCAAATTACTTGATGAAACGATCGCTTCTGACCGATTTCGCTCGTTTCTGCCTGTTTTAGTCATTTTGGCACGTTTTCATCAATTTGGTGCAATTTGAACCCAAAATAGGCAGATTTGGCAGAAATAAGCTAAATCGGTCGATTTGAGCAAATTACTTGATGAAACGATCGCTTCTGACCGATTTCGCTCGTTTCTGCCTGTTTTAGTCATTTTGGCACGTTTTCATCAATTTGGTGCAATTTGAATCCAAAATAGGCAGATTTGGCAGAAATAAGCTAAATCGGTCGATTTGAGCAAATTACTTGATGAAACGATCGCTTCTGACCGATTTCGCTCGTTTCTGCCTGTTTTAGTCATTTTGGCACGTTTTCATCAATTTGGTGCAATTTGAATCCAAAATACACAGATTTGGCCGAAATAAACCAAATCGGTCGATTTGAGCAAATTACTTGATGAAACGATCGCTTCTGACCGATTTCGCTCGTTTCTGCCTGTTTTAGTCATTTTGGCACGTTTTCATCAATTTGGTGCAATTTGAAGCCAAAATAGGCAGATTTGGCCGAAATAAGCCAAATCGGTCGATTTGAGCTAATTCAGAGATGAAACGATCGTTTCTGACCGATTTCGCTCGTTTCTGCCTGTTTTAGTCATTTTGGCACGTTTTCATCAATTTGGTGCAATTTGAATCCAAAATAGGCAGATTTAGCCGAAATAAGCCAAATCGGTCGATTTGAGCAAATTACTTGATGAAACGATCGCTTCTGACCGATTTCGCTCGTTTCTGCCTGTTTTAGTCATTTTGGCACGTTTTCATCAATTTGGTGCAATTTGAACCCAAAATAGGCAGATTTGGCAGAAATAAGCTAAATCGGTCGATTTGAGCAAATTCAGAGATGAAACGATCGTTTCTGACCGATTTCGCTCGTTTCTGCCTGTTTTAGTCATTTTGGCACGTTTTCATCAATTTGGTGCAATTTGAACCCAAAATACACAGATTTGGCTGAAATAAGCCAAATCGGTCGATTTGAGCAAATTCAGAGATGAAACGATCGTTTCTGACCGATTTCGCTCGTTTCTGCCTGTTTTAGTCATTTTGGCACGTTTTCATCAATTTGGTGCAATGTGAATCCAAAATACACAGATTTGGCCGAAATAAGCCAAATCGGTCGATTTGAGCAAATTCAGAGATGAAACGATCGTTTCTGACCGATTTCGCTCGTTTCTGCCTGTTTTAGTCATTTTGGCACGTTTTCATCAATTTGGTGCAATTTGAAGCCAAAATAGGCAGATTTGGGAGAAATAAGCTAAATCGGTCGATTTGAGCAAATTCAGAGATGAAACGATCGTTTCTGACCGATTTCGCTCGTTTCTGCCTGTTTTAGTCATTTTGGCACGTTTTCATCAATTTGGTGCAATTTGAAGCCAAAATAGGCAGATTTGGCAGAAATAAGCTAAATCGGTCGATTTGAGCAAATTCAGAGATGAAACGATCGTTTCTGACCGATTTCGCTCGTTTCTGCCTGTTTTAGTCATTTTGGCACGTTTTCATCAATTTGGTGCAATTTGAAGCCAAAATAGGCAGATTTGGCAGAAATAAGCTAAATCGGTCGATTTGAGCAAATTCAGAGATGAAACGATCGTTTCTGACCGATTTCGCTCGTTTCTGCCTGTTTTAGTCATTTTGGCACGTTTTCATCAATTTGGTGCAATTTGAAGCCAAAATAGGCAGATTTGGCAGAAATAAGCTAAATCGGTCGATTTGAGCAAATTACTTGATGAAACGATCGCTTCTGACCGATTTCGCTCGTTTCTGCCTGTTTTAGTCATTTTGGCACGTTTTCATCAATTTGGTGCAATTTGAAGCCAAAATAGGCAGATTTGGCCGAAATAAGCCAAATCGGTCGATTTGAGCAAATTCAGAGATGAAACGATCGTTTCTGACCGATTTCGCTCGTTTCTGCCTGTTTTAGTCATTTTGGCACGTTTTCATCAATTTGGTGCAATTTGAAGCCAAAATAGGCAGATTTGGCAGAAATAAGCTAAATCGGTCGATTTGAGCAAATTCAGAGATGAAACGATCGTTTCTGACCGATTTCGCTCGTTTCTGCCTGTTTTAGTCATTTTGGCACGTTTTCATCAATTTGGTGCAATTTGAACCCAAAATACACAGATTTGGCTGAAATAAGCCAAATCGGTCGATTTGAGCAAATTCAGAGATGAAACGATCGTTTCTGACCGATTTCGCTCGTTTCTGCCTGTTTTAGTCATTTTGGCACGTTTTCATCCATTTGGTTCTGTTTCCATCCAAAATAGACAGATTTGGCCGAAATAAGCCAAATCGGCCGATTTGAGCAAATTCAGAGATGAAACGATCGTTTCTGACCGATTTCGCTCGTTTCTGCCTGTTTTAGTCATTTTGGCACGTTTTCATCAATTTGGTGCAATTTGAAGCCAAAATAGGCAGATTTGGCAGAAATAAGCTAAATCGGTCGATTTGAGCAAATTCAGAGATGAAACGATCGTTTCTGACCGATTTCGCTCGTTTCTGCCTGTTTTAGTCATTTTGGCACGTTTTCATCAATTTGGTGCAATTTGAACCCAAAATACACAGATTTGGCTGAAATAAGCCAAATCGGTCGATTTGAGCAAATTCAGAGATGAAACGATCGTTTCTGACCGATTTCGCTCGTTTCTGCCTGTTTTAGTCATTTTGGCACGTTTTCATCCATTTGGTTCTGTTTCCATCCAAAATAGACAGATTTGGCCGAAATAAGCCAAATCGGCCGATTTGAGCAAATTCAGAGATGAAACGATCGTTTCTGACCGATTTCGCTCGTTTCTGCCTGTTTTAGTCATTTTGGCACGTTTTCATCCATTTGGTTCTGTTTCCATCCAAAATAGACAGATTTGGCTGAAATAAGCCAAATCGGCCGATTTGAGCAAATTCCTTGATGAAACGATCGTTTCTGACCGATTTCGCTCGTTTCTGCCTGTTTTAGTCATTTTGGCACGTTTTCATCCATTTGATTCTGTTTCCATCCAAAATAGACAGATTTGGCCGAAATAAACCAAATCGGCCGATTTGAGCAAATTCCTTGATGAAACGATCGTTTCTGACCGATTTCGCTCGTTTCTGCCTGTTTTAGTCATTTTGGCACGTTTTCATCAATTTGGTGCAATTTGAATCCAAAATACACAGATTTGGCCGAAATAAGCCAAAGCGGTCGATTTGAGCAAATTCAGAGATGAAACGATCGTTTCTGACCGATTTCGCTCGTTTCTGCCTGTTTTAGTCATTTTGGCACGTTTTCATCAATTTGGTGCAATTTGAATCCAAAATAGGCAGATTTAGCCGAAATAAGCCAAATCGGTCGATTTGAGCAAATTACTTGATGAAACGATCGCTTCTGACCGATTTCGCTCGTTTCTGCCTGTTTTAGTCATTTTGGCACGTTTTCATCAATTTGGTGCAATTTGAACCCAAAATAGGCAGATTTGGCAGAAATAAGCTAAATCGGTCGATTTGAGCAAATTACTTGATGAAACGATCGCTTCTGACCGATTTCGCTCGTTTCTGCCTGTTTTAGTCATTTTGGCACGTTTTCATCAATTTGGTGCAATTTGAATCCAAAATAGGCAGATTTGGCAGAAATAAGCTAAATCGGTCGATTTGAGCAAATTACTTGATGAAACGATCGCTTCTGACCGATTTCGCTCGTTTCTGCCTGTTTTAGTCATTTTGGCACGTTTTCATCAATTTGGTGCAATTTGAATCCAAAATACACAGATTTGGCCGAAATAAACCAAATCGGTCGATTTGAGCAAATTACTTGATGAAACGATCGCTTCTGACCGATTTCGCTCGTTTCTGCCTGTTTTAGTCATTTTGGCACGTTTTCATCAATTTGGTGCAATTTGAAGCCAAAATAGGCAGATTTGGCCGAAATAAGCCAAATCGGTCGATTTGAGCTAATTCAGAGATGAAACGATCGTTTCTGACCGATTTCGCTCGTTTCTGCCTGTTTTAGTCATTTTGGCACGTTTTCATCAATTTGGTGCAATTTGAATCCAAAATAGGCAGATTTAGCCGAAATAAGCCAAATCGGTCGATTTGAGCAAATTACTTGATGAAACGATCGCTTCTGACCGATTTCGCTCGTTTCTGCCTGTTTTAGTCATTTTGGCACGTTTTCATCAATTTGGTGCAATTTGAACCCAAAATAGGCAGATTTGGCAGAAATAAGCTAAATCGGTCGATTTGAGCAAATTCAGAGATGAAACGATCGTTTCTGACCGATTTCGCTCGTTTCTGTCTGTTTTAGTCATTTTGGCACGTTTTCATCAATTTGGTGCAATTTGAACCCAAAATACACAGATTTGGCCGAAATAAGCCAAATCGGTCGATTTGAGCAAATTACTTGATGAAACGATCGCTTCTGACCGATTTCGCTCGTTTCTGCCTGTTTTAGTCATTTTGGCACGTTTTCATCAATTTGGTGCAATTTGAACCCAAAATAGGCAGATTTGGCAGAAATAAGCTAAATCGGTCGATTTGAGCAAATTACTTGATGAAACGATCGCTTCTGACCGATTTCGCTCGTTTCTGCCTGTTTTAGTCATTTTGGCACGTTTTCATCAATTTAGTGCAATTTGAAGCCAAAATAGGCAGATTTGGCCGAAATAAGCCAAATCGGTCGATTTGAGCAAATTCAGAGATGAAACGATCGTTTCTGACCGATTTCGCTCGTTTCTGCCTGTTTTAGTCATTTTGGCACGTTTTCATCAATTTGGTGCAATTTGAACCCAAAATAGGCAGATTTGGCAGAAATAAGCTAAATCGGTCGATTTGAGCAAATTACTTGATGAAACGATCGCTTCTGACCGATTTCGCTCGTTTCTGCCTGTTTTAGTCATTTTGGCACGTTTTCATCAATTTGGTGCAATTTGAATCCAAAATAGGCAGATTTAGCCGAAATAAGCCAAATCGGTCGATTTGAGCAAATTACTTGATGAAACGATCGCTTCTGACCGATTTCGCTCGTTTCTGCCTGTTTTAGTCATTTTGGCACGTTTTCATCAATTTGGTGCAATTTGAAGCCAAAATAGGCAGATTTGGCCGAAATAAGCCAAATCGGTCGATTTGAGCTAATTCAGAGATGAAACGATCGTTTCTGACCGATTTCGCTCGTTTCTGCCTGTTTTAGTCATTTTGGCACGTTTTCATCAATTTGGTGCAATTTGAACCCAAAATAGGCAGATTTGGCTGAAATAAGCCAAATCGGTCGATTTGAGCAAATTCAGAGATGAAACGGTCGTTTCTGACCGATTTCGCTCGTTTCTGCCTGTTTTAGTCATTTTGGCACGTTTTCATCAATTTAGTGCAATTTGAAGCCAAAATAGGCAGATTTGGCCGAAATAAGCCAAATCGGTCGATTTGAGCAAATTCAGAGATGAAACGATCGTTTCTGACCGATTTCGCTCGTTTCTGCCTGTTTTAGTCATTTTGGCACGTTTTCATCAATTTGGTGCAATTTGAACCCAAAATAGGCAGATTTGGCAGAAATAAGCTAAATCGGTCGATTTGAGCAAATTACTTGATGAAACGATCGCTTCTGACCGATTTCGCTCGTTTCTGCCTGTTTTAGTCATTTTGGCACGTTTTCATCAATTTGGTGCAATTTGAATCCAAAATACACAGATTTGGCCGAAATAAACCAAATCGGTCGATTTGAGCAAATTACTTGATGAAACGATCGCTTCTGACCGATTTCGCTCGTTTCTGCCTGTTTTAGTCATTTTGGCACGTTTTCATCAATTTGGTGCAATTTGAAGCCAAAATAGGCAGATTTGGCCGAAATAAACCAAATCGGTCGATTTGAGCAAATTACTTGATGAAACGATCGCTTCTGACCGATTTCGCTCGTTTCTGCCTGTTTTAGTCATTTTGGCACGTTTTCATCAATTTGGTGCAATTTGAATCCAAAATAGGCAGATTTAGCCGAAATAAGCCAAATCGGTCGATTTGAGCAAATTACTTGATGAAACGATCGCTTCTGACCGATTTCGCTAGTTACATCCCCGTAACACCAAGCGTCGCTGTTATGACGTCACCCGTACGATTAGTATAAATAAGAAGTAGCATTAAGCGCAGTAGCCTTTTTAGTGAGTCTTTGCTTGTATCGCGAACGTTGTGTTTACTATCGGTCCTGTTTGAAATAAATTAATTTCAAAGTAAAGTGTTTTTTTTGAGTCTTAAAACGGATCAAAACATAACTGGCGCAGTCGTTCGGATTTTTGAGACGTTCAAAAGGGCATATTTTGAACGGTTTCTTTCAAGAATTTGCTCAAAGAAGAATCTAACTCCAAAAGGACTTAAGGAAACCCGAAGGACCACCGATCAAATCAACGACGAGACAGCAAGCTCCACAGGCCCTGGACACTGTTCGAGAGCATATCGACCAGTTCCAGTACTTCGTAGGACCCTTCGCAGGTGGACAAAAATCGCCAATCCTGAGAAGCCCAAAGACGAAGACCATCGCCTCATCGAGAGACTTCATGAAGCTAATAATCTTCATTTTGCTGTAAGTTTAATCAATTGTCATTTTGTTAGCATTAGACTTTAAGTAGAATAGTAATAGGAAGCGATTGTATTAATTTTGCTAAAACCGAGCCTTCACGATTGAGCCGATAAACGAAATTGATCTTAGTGATTTATTTAATAACATATCGCTCCATTCTAATAGCAACATGCCCCCAGTAAATTACCAATTGTTGAAATATCAGTCTGATAACATCCCACATTTTGACGGTAACCCTCGCTTACTAAATAGATTTATTACCGCTGTGGAAAATCTGTTAAAAGCTTTTTTTAACCGTGCAGAACCAAATGATCCCATAAATATTTGCCTGTTCGATACGATACTTAGTAAATTGACTGGTAGAGCAGCCGAATTAATTTCTTCACGTGTCGAATTAAATTCTTGGGCACTCATAAAGGATGTTTTGACCCTCAGTTTCGCGGATCAAAGATCTATAGACTGTCTAATACAAGACTTAATTAATTTAAAACCTTTTAAAACCGAATCTCCCTTGCAATTTGGCATGAGAATTCAAGATTCAAGGAGTTTACTATTTGCTAAACTTAACGCTGGCCCAGATACCAACGAAACAAAATTAATTAAGATTAATCACTACGACGAATTTGCACTAAAAACGTTCATCAATGGATTACCGTATAACCTCCAACTTGTAGTAAGATTAAAAACCCCATCGAGTTTGGAACAAGCCATGTCATTTGTGAAAGAAGAGGAAAATTTTATTCGCTTCAAAACTACACAAAATTTCGGGCAAAGTCAAAAACCACCCAATAGATTTCACAATTCTAGTTCCACGCCCATGAATAGACCCAGTTTCCCAAGCCATTTCAGCCGTAACCCTCAAACTTCAAATGCACCCCCAACGCAATGGGCAAACAACTTCAATCCATCTCGAACATTCCCGAGCTTCCCACAACAAAACAACTTCCCAAAACCACAGTTCTCAAATTCTAGTTTCCCAAGCTATTTGCCAAAAGCAAACGGCCCTTTCAGTAACCAGTCCAATGCTTTTCGACCTAATGGATTTGCCCCTAAACCCTTTGGACAAGCGTCCCAAAGATCTAACATCAGTCGTAAATTTGAACCCATGGACACCAGTTCTGGTAACACCTTGATTAACGGCAACAAAAAGAATTTTATAAGCCAAGAACTGTACAATCAGGAAGTATTCCCTCAAACACCTGAACACCCCGATCACATTGACGTACCTATCGAGGAACCTCCCGAGTACCCCTACGACTTAAATCTCGTTGAGGATCATTTTAATGCACCATTTGACCAGAATCATCTGTATCATGACATCGATTATCAGCAACCCGATATTGAAAAAGATACCCAAGAGGAAAACCTAAATTTTCCTTTAACCGGTCAGAGCACAAACACGACGTAATATTCTTAAACAACCATGACACCCAATTACCATACATCCTGATACCCGAACTCAAATCTAAATTCTTGTTAGACACTGGTAGCACTAGAAGCTTCCTAAAACCCCAAATTGCTTATCAGAAATTTCCCCATTTAATTCAGGAAGAACTCTTTCAAGTTCAGACCGCCCACGCAACTTCTTTTCATAACGAAACTATCACACTACCAATATTCCCCACGTTACAAACACCAGGTTCACATAAATTTTTCCTTTTCGAATTCTCCCCAAAATTTGAAGGACTCATAGGACTTGATCTTATGAAACAATTAGACGCCAAAATCGATTTCAAAGCGAATACTTTAAACTTACCCGGAACAACACTACCTGTTTACCACGATGCGAAAACCCCTCAACCCCGAGATATCAATTACCACGATTTCAATTACGTAATAAGCCCTAGGAGTATCCAGCAAATCAGAATTCCAGTCAAAATGTCCAACGGATACGGCATAATCCCTTATCAAAAACTAGGACACCTCGAAATTCCAGAATGCCTAGTACGAGTTCAAAACAATACAGCCCTGACTACCGCCTTAAACCCTAGAGAAAATCCGATAAACCTGCAACTTCTCGAAACGTTCAACATAGAACCAATAAACACGAACGAATTAAACTTCATAGATCACCCCTTAACTCAAAATTCTGCCGGACAAACCACTGACCAATTGCTCAAGGATAACCTAAGAAAAATTAGACTTGACCACTGCAATTCCGAAGAAAGGGAACAGATCTCCAAACTATGCTACGAATTCCGTGATATTTTCCATTGCGAAAACATCCCGTTAACTTTTACTAATTCAATAAAACACAGGATAAAGGTCAAAGACGAAACTCCCATTTTTACTAAGACGTATAGGTACCCCGAAGTACATCGTGCCGAGGTAAAAAAGCAAGTTTCCGAATTATTACATCAAAATATCATCCGAGATTCAAATTCACCATGGTCATCGCCTATTTGGATCGTGCCAAAAAAACTAGACCAATCTAAGAAACAAAAGTGGCGAATGGTCATCGACTACCGAAAGCTGAACGAACAGACAGTAGATGATAAATTCCCTTTGCCTAATATCAACGAAATACTTGACAAACTAGGCAAAGCCCATTATTTCACGACACTGGACTTAGCAAATGGATTTCACCAAATCCAAATGCATGATGAAGACATTGGCAAAACAGCTTTTACTACGGACACCGGGCATTACGAATTTCTACGAATGCCCTTCGGCCTCAAAAACGCCCCGGCGACCTTCCAACGCGTGATGAACAACATCCTACGAGGACTACAAAATGAAACATGTCTAGTCTACTTAGACGATGTGATCATCTTTAGTACAAGCCTGCAAGAACATATCGAAAATCTAAGAAACGTTTTTAAACGACTGAGAGACTCAAAGTTTAAGATCCAACTTGACAAGTCCGAGTTTCTAAGGAAAGAGGTACAGTACTTAGGACACGTTGTGAGTCGAGACGGAGTAAAGCCGAATCCCGACAAGATCAATGCAGTGAAAAACTTTCCTATTCCCAAAACTACCCGAGAGATAAAGTCATTCCTAGGATTAGTCGGATACTATAGACGCTTTATTAAAGATTTTGCTAAAATTACAAAGCCACTGACCAACTGCCTCAAGAAAAATGTTAAGATAATACATAACCCTGAATTCGTTAATTCTTTTAACCACTGCAAACAAATTCTAATAAATTCCCCCGTCTTACAATATCCCGACTTCTCGAAACCCTTTCTATTGACCACGGATGCGAGTAACTATGCAATCGGAGCTGTTTTATCGCAAGGTCCAATACCTAATGATCGACCCATAGCCTATGCATCTAGGACCCTAAATGATTCGGAAACCAAATATTCGACAATCGAGAAAGAATTACTAGCAATAGTTTGGGCATGTAAATATTTCCGCCCCTACTTATTTGGCCGCAAGTTTTACATTTACACAGACCATAGGCCCCTAGTATGGCTTTTTAACCTGAAGGAACCTAACTCAAAATTGGTGAGATGGCGATTGAGACTAGAAGAGTTCGATTACCAGATAATATACAAGAAGGGACGCCAGAACACTAACGCAGATGCCCTGTCCAGGATACAACTGAATATTTACGAGAACGAGTCAATTTTGAATAACCCTGGTAACTCTGACGACGACATCAAAGACTACTTAGAAACAGTCGCAGGAAACACCAACTTCGAAGAAACCAACCTTGATAACAGACCCGGGACTAGCCAGCAGAAAATAAATATCGTCTCCGATATTCAATTACGTCCGCCTGACGCAGCAACCGCCGATGAAACAGTACACAGCCAAGACGCTGACCGTGAGAATCCAGGACTCAGCATTCTAGAAGAAATTATAAACAACAAGCACCTGCAATTCCTGATAAAGAAATCTCCACACGTGCAGATAAAATTTAACAAAGAACGCTATGAGAATCACGTAATAAGTCACGTAGACGTATCAAATAACCCAGACACTATTAAACAATTTATTCAAGAATATCTCACTTGCAAAAAGCCCTGTTACGTATACTTCGTCGACAAAGACTTAATGTCCCCATTTATAGATGTATGCCTAAAATATTTTCAAAATCTACAAATAAGAATATGCACCAAACTGCTACACAACATCGCAGACCCGGAAGAAAAAATCATGCTCATCACCCACCAACACGAAGGCAAGCAGAACCACAGAGGCATCAACGAAACGTACCAACGCCTTAAAGCCCTTTATTACTGGCCCAAGCTAAAAGAAGACGTGACAAAATATATCAATGATTGCACCATTTGCCAAACGTCAAAATACTGCCGTTTCAAATCTTACATTCCTCTTACAAGAACAGAAACACCTAGCAAACCCTTTCAGATGATACATATCGACACCTTTACATTCGAAGCACAAAATTTCCTAACAATCTTCGATAAATTTTCCAAATTTGGACAAGCATATCCGTATGACAAAAACGCGAAATCGGTGTGCGATAAACTCGTCAACTTCTTCTCATTCTTCGGATGCCCTGAGACAGTCACTTGTGATAATGGCAAGGAATTTAACAACGAACTATTGAAGGAATTGTTGAAAACCCAAAAAATTAACATTCACTTCACGACCCCTAGACACCACGAATCTAACGCACCAGTGGAACGCTTCCACTCTACATTGATTGAACACCTCAGAATCCTAAAACAAAAGGACGACACAAAACCGATTACTGAACTAATTCCATATGCCATAATCGCATACAACAGCACTAAAAGTAGCGTAACAAATTTCACACCCCACGAACTCATCCTGGGACACACAAATACAAGAGACCCTTTTGACCTCATATCAACAACATTTTACTCAGACTACGTCTCCTCTCATAAAGCCAAAGTCGATGCATTATGCGAAGATGTCGTGAAGAAAATGGAAAGTAATAAGGAGAAAGTTATTGCCAAAAGGAATCACAAAGGAAACGAATCCCCCGATTTTAAGGTCAACCAAAAGGTCTACCGAAATTTAAACTCTCGAAACAAAAAGAACCCAAGATTCAGCGGACCGTTTATAATCATAGAAAAATTAGAACATAATAAGGTAAAAATCCAAAGCACGCGAAGCCCCTACAAAATTGAAATAGCACATATCAAGGAACTAAAGAAACCCCTCTTTACAGATGGCCCCTCGCGCATGGAAAATCCCAGTACATCAACTTAAAATCCAACCCCGGTGTACTACCCTACAAGTTAGGCAAGGCCCAGAAGACTATTGACCACTGGCACTTTATCCAAACGTACGACATGACCGAACTATTACAAGAATTCGCAAAAATTAATACCCAATTCGACTTACTCGTCAAAACCCTAAATAACTTCACTGACTATAAACTCGAATACCACAATTCCCTTGTTGTGACTACTAGCTTAAAACACAAAATCATCCGTCAGATAAATCAAATCTTCCCGAACAAATTAAGAACGAAACGAGCTCTTATAAACGCCTTAGGATCAATCATAAAAACAATAACGGGGAACCTAGACCAAGATGACGCAAAACGTATCGACCAAAACATGGAAATCCTTAAACAAAACCAAAACGATTTAAAATCCGCCATTGACAAGCAGATGACTCTTTTTTCTAAATCAATAATCAATTTCAGAGAAACAATAAGAAATGTATCCCATAACCAAATTATATTGGAGTCACGTATTAGACAAATAATAGATGTCGTCAATCAAATCGAGGTCAAGGAAACAAACCTTTTTGAGTTCTATCGTATCCAAATGATTATCACCCAAATTACCGTCTTTTACCAGAATATTTACGATATACTTTCAAATATCGAAGAGGCAATTACCTTTGCTAAATTAAACACCTTCCATAACACCATAATCGACCCAAGTGAATTCCTAACAGAACTACAGTCAATGAAAGAGCAAATTCCCCTAGGAAAACTACCATTCGAGCCCAACATTGAAAATCTATTAACTATCGAAAACACTTTGGAAATAAAAAGTTTCGCCAAAGATAACTCGATCACGTTCATCATCGAAATTCCATTAGTAGAAAAAGTTAGTTATGATTTATTCCGATTACTCCCCTTGCCCGTAAGACATGGCGAAGTATACAAAGTCATAATACCCCGATCCGAATATCTACTGATAAACGACCAAACATTCGGATACGCGAACGAACCCTGTCGGTACGTATCCCCTAATGAATATCTATGCCCTCAAATACATATAGATAACTTCCACGATTTTTCCCCATGCGAAGTACAACTCCTGCGTTACGAACACAACGCCACACGATGTAAATCAATAACTGTTACCCTGGGGGAAACACAAATACAAAACATAGACGATAATAAGTGGATCCTGGTGACCACCAAAAGTATTGTCGGATTAGAAACATGTAAATCTTCACAAAGTAACATTCTATTGGATGGAACTTACGCAATAGATTTAGAGTATCGTTGTAATCTTAAAATAAGGAACATAGTTTTAAGAGGCAATAGGAAAACCAACCGGCAATTTCAAATTTTCCCTTTGTTAGACATAAATATTAATCATACATATCAAAAGCCATACCAAAAAATAGAACTGCCTAACTTAAACAAAATAGATTTAAATAATATCGCCGAATTACAGAATGAGGTTGATTTGCAGAAGAAGGAAAATTCAATGTTACTAAATACTAACCTTCACTACGACAGAACCAGTATTTGGACTGTCCTATTGTATGGTATCATAATATTGTTCTTATTAGGTTTATTAGCAAAGTATCTATGGCCTATTGTTTTAAAATACAAAAAGACCGAGAGTCCAGAAAATGACATAGTAATTTAGGTCATAGAAACTTCGGGTTTTATGCCCATCTAAGGGTGGAGGAGTTACATCCCCGTAACACCAAGCGTCGCTGTTATGACGTCACCCGTACGATTAGTATAAATAAGAAGTAGCATTAAGCGCAGTAGCCTTTTTAGTGAGTCTTTGCTTGTATCGCGAACGTTGTGTTTACTATCGGTCCTGTTTGAAATAAATTAATTTCAAAGTAAAGTGTTTTTTTTGAGTCTTAAAACGGATCAAAACATAACTCGCTCGTTTCTGCCTGTTTTAGTCATTTTGGCACGTTTTCATCAATTTGGTGCAATTTGAACCCAAAATAGGCAGATTTGGCAGAAATAAGCTAAATCGGTCGATTTGAGCAAATTCAGAGATGAAACGATCGTTTCTGACCGATTTCGCTCGTTTCTGCCTGTTTTAGTCATTTTGGCACGTTTTCATCAATTTGGTGCAATTTGAATCCAAAATAGGCAGATTTAGCCGAAATAAGCCAAATCGGTCGATTTGAGCAAATTACTTGATGAAACGATCGCTTCTGACCGATTTCGCTCGTTTCTGCCTGTTTTAGTCATTTTGGCACGTTTTCATCAATTTGGTGCAATTTGAAGCCAAAATAGGCAGATTTGGCCGAAATAAGCCAAATCGGTCGATTTGAGCTAATTCAGAGATGAAACGATCGTTTCTGACCGATTTCGCTCGTTTCTGCCTGTTTTAGTCATTTTGGCACGTTTTCATCAATTTGGTGTAATTTGAATCCAAAATAGGCAGATTTAGCCGAAATAAGCCAAATCGGTCGATTTGAGCAAATTACTTGATGAAACGATCGTTTCTGACCGATTTCGCTCGTTTCTGCCTGTTTTAGTCATTTTGGCACGTTTTCATCAATTTGGTGCAATTTGAACCCAAAATACACAGATTTGGCTGAAATAAGCCAAATCGGTCGATTTGAGCAAATTACTTGATGAAACGATCGTTTCTGACCGATTTCGCTCGTTTCTGCCTGTTTTAGTCATTTTGGCACGTTTTCATCAATTTGGTGCAATTTGAACCCAAAATACACAGATTTGGCTGAAATAAGCCAAATCGGTCGATTTGAGCAAATTACTTGATGAAACGATCGTTTCTGACCGATTTCGCTCGTTTCTGCCTGTTTTAGTCATTTTGGCACGTTTTCATCAATTTGGTGCAATTTGAATCCAAAATAGGCAGATTTAGCCGAAATAAGCCAAATCGGTCGATTTGAGCAAATTACTTGATGAAACGATCGTTTCTGACCGATTTCGCTCGTTTCTGCCTGTTTTAGTCATTTTGGCACGTTTTCATCAATTTGGTGCAATTTGAACCCAAAATACACAGATTTGGCTGAAATAAGCCAAATCGGTCGATTTGAGCAAATTACTTGATGAAACGATCGTTTCTGACCGATTTCGCTCGTTTCTGCCTGTTTTAGTCATTTTGGCACGTTTTCATCAATTTGGTGCAATTTGAACCCAAAATACACAGATTTGGCCGAAATAAGCCAAAGCGGTCGATTTGAGCAAATTCAGAGATGAAACGATCGTTTCTGACCGATTTCGCTCGTTTCTGCCTGTTTTAGTCATTTTGGCACGTTTTCATCAATTTGGCGCAATTTGAATCCAAAATAGGCAGATTTAGCCGAAATAAGCCAAATCGGTCGATTTGAGCAAATTACTTGATGAAACGATCGCTTCTGACCGATTTCGCTCGTTTCTGCCTGTTTTAGTCATTTTGGCACGTTTTCATCAATTTGGTGCAATTTGAACCCAAAATAGGCAGATTTGGCAGAAATAAGCTAAATCGGTCGATTTGAGCAAATTACTTGATGAAACGATCGCTTCTGACCGATTTCGCTCGTTTCTGCCTGTTTTAGTCATTTTGGCACGTTTTCATCAATTTAGTGCAATTTGAATCCAAAATAGGCAGATTTGGCAGAAATAAGCTAAATCGGTCGATTTGAGCAAATTACTTGATGAAACGATCGCTTCTGACCGATTTCGCTCGTTTCTGCCTGTTTTAGTCATTTTGGCACGTTTTCATCAATTTGGTGCAATTTGAATCCAAAATACACAGATTTGGCCGAAATAAACCAAATCGGTCGATTTGAGCAAATTACTTGATGAAACGATCGCTTCTGACCGATTTCGCTCGTTTCTGCCTGTTTTAGTCATTTTGGCACGTTTTCATCAATTTGGTGCAATTTGAAGCCAAAATAGGCAGATTTGGCCGAAATAAGCCAAATCGGTCGATTTGAGCTAATTCAGAGATGAAACGATCGTTTCTGACCGATTTCGCTCGTTTCTGCCTGTTTTAGTCATTTTGGCACGTTTTCATCAATTTGGTGCAATTTGAATCCAAAATAGGCAGATTTAGCCGAAATAAGCCAAATCGGTCGATTTGAGCAAATTACTTGATGAAACGATCGCTTCTGACCGATTTCGCTCGTTTCTGCCTGTTTTAGTCATTTTGGCACGTTTTCATCAATTTGGTGCAATTTGAATCCAAAATAGGCAGATTTAGCCGAAATAAGCCAAATCGGTCGATTTGAGCAAATTACTTGATGAAACGATCGCTTCTGACCGATTTCGCTCGTTTCTGCCTGTTTTAGTCATTTTGGCACGTTTTCATCAATTTGGTGCAATTTGAAGCCAAAATAGGCAGATTTGGCAGAAATAAGCTAAATCGGTCGATTTGAGCAAATTCAGAGATGAAACGATCGTTTCTGACCGATTTCGCTCGTTTCTGCCTGTTTTAGTCATTTTGGCACGTTTTCATCAATTTGGTGCAATTTGAACCCAAAATACACAGATTTGGCTGAAATAAGCCAAATCGGTCGATTTGAGCAAATTCAGAGATGAAACGATCGTTTCTGACCGATTTCGCTCGTTTCTGCCTGTTTTAGTCATTTTGGCACGTTTTCATCAATTTGGTGCAATTTGAACCCAAAATAGGCAGATTTGGCAGAAATAAGCTAAATCGGTCGATTTGAGCAAATTCAGAGATGAAACGATCGTTTCTGACCGATTTCGCTCGTTTCTGCCTGTTTTAGTCATTTTGGCACGTTTTCATCAATTTAGTGCAATTTGAAGCCAAAATAGGCAGATTTGGCCGAAATAAGCCAAATCGGTCGAATTGAGCAAATTCAGAGATGAAACGATCGTTTCTGACCGATTTCGCTCGTTTCTGCCTGTTTTAGTCATTTTGGCACGTTTTCATCAATTTAGTGCAATTTGAAGCCAAAATAGGCAGATTTGGCCGAAATAAGCCAAATCGGTCGATTTGAGCAAATTCAGAGATGAAACGATCGTTTCTGACCGATTTCGCTCGTTTCTGCCTGTTTTAGTCATTTTGGCACGTTTTCATCAATTTGGTGCAATTTGAATCCAAAATATGCAGATTTAGCCGAAATAAGCCAAATCGGTCGATTTGAGCAAATTACTTGATGAAACGATCGTTTCTGACCGATTTCGCTCGTTTCTGCCTGTTTTAGTCATTTTGGCACGTTTTCATCAATTTGGTGCAATTTGAACCCAAAATAGGCAGATTTGGCCGAAATAAGCCAAATCGGTCGATTTGAGCAAATTCAGAGATGAAACGATCGTTTCTGACCGATTTCGCTCGTTTCTGCCTGTTTTAGTCATTTTGGCACGAGTTACATTATAGCAACATATAAGTTTCCATATAATAAATTACGCCGCAAATCTTGCTGACGATGTAACTATTTTCATATAAATAAGAAAATGTTCTAGATTAGAATTAATTAATATCTAATATTCATACTGTTGTTACCATTTAGTTAGAAGTCAGTTGTGAGAAATAAAGTTTTTTTTTAAAAAATAAAGAACAACGTTACGAGTTGTTAACTGGCGCAGTCGTTCGGATAAGTTTTTCGGGCTTGTTATCAAATTATTGATATCGAACTAACCGAAGACAATCGAACTCTACGAAAAAAGTGAAGTGAAAAAAAAAAAAAAAAAAACTGTTCTACAGAGGAGTTTGCCCAGAATCGCCAAACTCGCAAGAATCTGCATCTTTGAGAGGACCAAATTGCCAACCAGAGAGCTGATACTTATAGGATGATCTCAACTACCATCATCGTACTACAGTAAGTGCAATTGATGAGTTAATTTTCATGTCAAAAGTTGATGAATTATTAGTTCAGTTAGAAACTTTGCATCTAGATATACCTTCAACTGACTTCACTCCTGAAATCCAAGTTATAAATAAATCCCATTCAAATCTTTCTGTTCTTAACGAAATTCCTGAAAATATGGCTGAATTTAAACCCGAATACCTTAAATGTATCCCGGATTTCGACGGTAATCCAAATGACTTAAACAGATATTTAACTGTTTGTCAATCTGTTATTGATTCATTTTATCTTGCTCAACAGCCAAATCATTTTCAGAATGTATATTTGCTGAATTGCATTATTGGAAAATTAACTGGTAATGCTAAATTAGTATTAGGGACGCAGAATGTAACCACTTGGGATGAACTAAAATTTACTTTAAATCGACATTTTGCTGATCAAAGGGACGAAGGTTGCCTTAATCGTGATTTAGTAATGCTTCGTCAGCAAAATGGCGAAAGTCCGAATCAATTTTACGATCGCGTTTTGCATATTTTGAATTTATTATGCTCTTATATAGATGTGCATGAGACAACAGATCAAGCGAGAAATCTGAAGAGAGATTTGTATAATGATATGGCTCTAAAAACTTTTTTATCTGGCCTTAAAGAACCGTTAGGTACAACAATCCGTTGTATGCGACCCAGAGATCTCCCTCAAGCTTTACAATTTGTAATGGAAGAAAATAATATCCATTATTTTCAATCAAACACAAGATCACAAAATTACTCACAACAATCTACACGAATAACAAGACCAGTACTTAATCAAAATTCATTTTCAAATATACAAACTCGAAATTTTAACTCAAATCTTCCATACAATCCTATGAGACAACCGCAATCACCGCCATTTCGGTCAAATTTCTACCAAAATCGGTCTTTTCCAACAAATTCACGATCTTACGGAAATAGACCAACAACCAATGTCTTTAAGCCAAACCCAAATAGACCTTTACCAAAACCCACACCAATGAGCACGTCAACTAGACAAACAACAAAATCATCTAGGCCTTATTTTAATAACAATTTTAGAAATTATAATCAGCAAAGACCAAATTATAATCAACCACAAAATTTTTCGGCTGAGGAACTCTATAACGCGAATATCATTGACCAATCTTGTGATTATGACGATAATACGGAAATTTACCAACATGATACATTACCTCAAAATTGTTATAAAACGCAATACGAATATCAGTCGCAATTGAATCAAAACGTAAATAAGCACCCAGTCTATGAGGCAGACGCTGACTCAGCAAATCGTCAGTCAACAAGTACAGACATAAATTTTCCCAGGCCTCGCCTCGTAAACAACGAAACCTGACACCTGAGATAATATCATTTAACAACGCAAATACTAGTGAACTTTCTTATGTTATTTTTCCGGAATACGATTTAAAATTCTTAATTGATAGTGGTTCGACTAAGTCTTTCATTGATCCTGAAGTAGCAAATAAATTTTTTTCAAATTGTATTAAAAATGATCCGTTCATTGTATCTACTGTCTTCCAACAATCTGCTCATAAACATAGTGCAGAAATTCCAGTATCAAACATTTTTAAACTTCCAGAACCCTTTAGTATGAAATTTTATCTATTTAAATTTCATAATATATTTGATGGTTTGATAGGAATAGATAACTTGAAAAAATTACAGGCTAGCATAGACTATGATAAAGGATATTTGGTTACACCTTTTACAAGAATACAATTGCAATTTCACAAAACTAAAGTACAAATAAATAATGTGACCGTGGAAGCACGTAGCCAGCGAGTCATCAGAATTAAAGTAAATATTCAACATGGTGACGTAGTAATTCCGTATCAAAAACTACACAATTGTGAAATTCCTAACTGTATTGCTTTAGCTAAAAATGGTTACGCATTAACTACCGTACTAAACAACACATGTAACCCAGTAACCTTAGACATTTCTGAACCGTTTAATGTAGAGGCATATGATAGCACTACTCAAATTGATTTAAATCATTTTCAAACTAATCCTGGTCAGTCACAAAAATTTGATCCCACAGACATTCGAACTGATCATCTTAATGAAGAAGAAAAATCTAAAATATTGGATTTGTGTAAAGAATTTTCAGATATATTTTATCATGAAGGAATGCCCCTTACATTTACAAGTCAAATTAAACACTCGATTAGAACTGTTGATGAATCACCCGTTTATGCGAAATCTTATAGATACCCGTTTGTACATAAACAAGAGGTAGAAAGACAAATTGGAAATATGCTAAAACAAAATATTATCCGTCCTAGCCAATCACCATGGTCCGCACCAATTTGGGTGGTACCAAAAAAACTTGATGCGTCGGGGAAACAAAAATGGCGTGTATGTATTGATTTTCGGAAGCTTAATGAAAAGACAATTGATGATAAATATCCTTTGCCTAATATATCGGATCTTTTGGATAAACTTGGTAAATGCCAATATTTCAGTACACTAGATCTCGCTAGCGGTTTTTACCAAATTGAAATGGATGAGAAAGATATACAAAAAACAGCATTCAGCACGGAACAGGGACATTTTGAATATACCCGTATGCCATTCGGTTTGAAAAATGCACCAGCAACATTTCAGAGAGTTATGGACAATATTTTGAGAGGAATACAAAATGAAAAGTGTCTCGTTTATCTTGATGATATCATTATTTTTTCAACGTCATTGCAAGAACATTTGGAACGTCTTAGAGCAGTATTTAATAGACTTAGAAAATCTAATTTCAAAATTCAACTAGATAAAAGTGAATTTCTCAGACGTGAGGTGGCCTATTTAGGACATATAGTAACGCCTGACGGAGTAAAACCGAACCCAGATAAAATTATTGCTATAAAGAATTATCCAATACCAAGTAATACAAAACAAATTAAAGGATTTTTGGGATTGTTAGGTTATTATCGAAAATTTATAAACAATTTTGCGAAGTTAACTAAACCGTTGACCAAATGTCTTAAAAAAGGAGCAAAAATTGAGCATAATAAAGAATTTGTTGAATGTTTCGAAACTTGTAAGAATTTATTAATGAATGAACCAATTTTACAATATCCGGATATGTCGAAAACATTTAATTTAACATGCGATGCTAGCAATGTGGCACTCGGTGCTGTATTATCGCAGGGACCGATAGGTCAAGATCTCCCAGTAGCGTACGCGTCGCGAACTTTGAATGATTCAGAGCAAAAATATTCTACAATTGAAAAAGAGTGTCTTTGTTTAGTTTGGGCTACCAAATATTTTAGACCTTACCTCTTTGGAAAAAAATTTAACATAATTACCGATCATAAACCTCTGCAATGGCTATTTAACTTAAAAGATCCTTCATCTAAACTCTTGAGATGGCGCATTAAATTAGAGGAATTTGATTATAGAATTATATATAAAAAAGGAAATTTAAACACAAATGCCGATGCTTTAAGTAGAATTGAGTTGCACACAAAAGAAACAGATGGATTTGCAAATTTGGTGGAATACATGGAAAAATTCAATGAAAGTCTGCAAAATGAAACAAACGATAGAAATACTTCTGATCAAGATAACAGACAGAGCGACGATCAACTTGATCGGCTGTCAACAATGGTTCAACCAGATATGGAACAAAGGGAAATACAAGATCCTATTCAAGAAGAAAGAGAAATTACAAATGAAAACGAAACTGTCCACACTAATGCTGAACAGGAACCAATAGTGGGAGTACCTATTCAAGAGACCGCTGTTAATTACGGTGCCAATCAAGTAGTAATTTCCCAAGTTTTTCATTCCCCAGCTAAATTAAAAAAATTAACCTTATTTGGTAAAAAAAATAGATTTATACTGCAGCTATCAGAAAATAACTTTGAACATGATTTGATGAAATTCCTTATCGAAAATATTGCCCCGGAAAAATTATATTCGTTATATTTTGAAAATCCAGAAACGTATCCTTTATTTTGTGAAGTTGTAAGAAAAAATTTTAAATGGCCATCCTTGAAATTAAAAAGATGCACAATAAAACTTATCGACGTAACAGAAGAATCGGAAATTCCAGAAATTATTCAAGCGTATCATGAAGGAAAAACAAATCATAGAGGAATTGAGGAAACAGAGCAAAGAATCAAAACAAAATATTATTGGCCTAATATAAAAAATTCTATACAAACTTATATAAATCGATGTGAAATTTGCCAAAAAAGTAAATACGAGAGACACCCCATTAATATGGAAATGAACATTACACCTACGGCATGTAGACCTTTTGAAATTCTTCATATGGACGTATATACTTTGGAAAAAACAAAATTCTTAACGATAATCGATAGTTTTTCTAAATATGCTCAAGCATATCCTCTAAATTCATTAGCTGCTACGGAAATAGCTGATAACTTAATTACATTCTTTTCTCATCATGGAATCCCAACTCAAGTAATTGTTGATAATGGAACAGAATTTAAAAATACAGTAGTAACAGAATTATTGGGACTTCATAAAATTAAAATTCATTTCTGTTCTCCGAACCATCCTCAATCTAATGGCGTAGTTGAAAGACTTCATTCAACTTTAGCAGAACATATACGGTTACTAAATAATCAAGATCAAAATAAAACACATATTATCAAAAAAATAAAATATGCTATACTAGCATACAATAATTCTATTCACTCAGCGACAAATCTTAAACCAATAGATATAATAAATGGTCATATTAATTGCGAAGATCCTTTTAATGTAGACATAGATCAAACTCTTATGACTAACTATGTAACTGATCATCGAGATCGAACGAAAATTTTATATTCGAAAATAAATCAATTATTAATTCAAGGTAAAGAGAAAACTATAGGAAAGTTAAATGAAAATAGAGATAAACCAAGTTTGTTTGAACCTCAAACCCAAACGTACATTAAGAAACATTCAAGAGATAAATTGTCTAATACTTTCCAACCCCAAACAAAGATAGAAACTACCAACCCTTTACGTAAAACTGTAGGTACTACAGGTCAAGCTAAAATTCACATGGATAATCTTAAAAGACCTTTTAGGAATAGATACAGCTTTGATGCGAAATTATAAAACTAAAATAAAAATATATGTATAAATATAAATATATATATTAATTTTAAATATTAAGTAACAAATAATATTGTATTTCAGTGTCCTTGTTGGAGCATTTGGAAGTCAAGCTCAAAACATTGTCATGATACAAGAAATAAACGATAATCCAGGCATCATACCTCTTAAAGTAGGCCATGCTAGAATTACAGATTATAAGCATACAATGTTACATTACTACGATCTAAACCCAATCATTAACTACATGAACGCATTGCACATAAAGACGTTAAATGTGACAAAACAAGTAAACAATACTAAGCAATACAGACCATATACAGAACAATTGAAAACTTATTTGAAAATCGTCGAATTCATTCAAGAAAGGACTGAGACAAAACTATATCAGATAACGCCACACCCCCAAAGAAAGAAACGTGGACTAATAAATGGGTTAGGTTCCATATTTAAATCTATTACGGGAAATCTTGACGCATCTGACGGAGATAGATACAATAATCTTATACAAACTCTCCAGATAAATCAAGAAAATCTAGAAGCAGAAATTTCTAACCAAGGATCATTATCAATAACGGTAATGGAATCGTTTAATCGTACAATGCAGCAATTATATGAAAATGAGAAGTTGATTGAAAATAAAATGAATCAGGTTCTACCATATATTGGAGATGTAGCATATGTTAGAAACTTCGTATTATTAAAAGAAGTAATTAACGAAATTATTAACATGTACCAAATAATTGATTCTATCCTTCAAGATATGGAGAACTCATTAGTATTCTCACGGCTTAAACTTATGCATCCGAGCATAATCAAAACCAATGATTTATATATTGAATTAAGTAAACTCAAAAAAAGACTGGGAGTTGATCGATTACCTATAGCTGTGACAAAAGACAAAATCCAATTATTCGAACAAATCATTGATTTTGAGTGCTTTGTTTTCAAGAATAAAATAACACATGTTTTACACATTCCTATTGTGCATAATCAATCTTTTGATTACTTCCACTTATATTCAGTTCCTATCCTTAACAAAGGTCAGTTTAAGGTTATTTTACCTCAAAATAAATTTCTCTTGTTAAATCAATTGCACTACGTTTACTTCGGAGAGAGATGTCAGAAGATGAAACCAGAACTTTATCTATGCCACAAGGAGAATTTAAATAAAATCGAAGAAGATGCCCCTTGCGAAGTTAAATTATTAAATTACGGCAAATCCGTTCCAACATGCAATCAAATCGAAGTTCAAATCACAGAAACAATAACAAACCAATTAGATGACGTCAACCAATGGATAGTGGTGTGCCCAAAAAGGGAAGCTGTAAAAATCTACTGTCAAGGAGGACAAAACGAAATTAAAAACTTAATCGGAACATTCTTGTGCCAAATTCCATTGGGATGCTCCGTGACAATCAAAGACCAAACTATATACCATAACCAAGAAGTAATCAAATCAAATCTACAAACCATGCTATTCCCGGACATCAACACGACTGAAACCATCTTACCAACACTGAATCTAAGCCTGCACATTCCAGAACTAAAGTTGGATGACCTACATGAATTGCGAAACACAGCCTTCAAGAAACGACATCAACTTTTGCAAACCAACCAGTTATTGAACTCTCCTAACATTTGGACAATATTCATTTACATATTGATCGCAACTTGCTGCTTAATTCTAATTGCTAAATGGATAATCATGCCGAGGATGCTGAGAAGAAAATCAACCAGACCGGAACCAGAAGCCATTCAACTTCCAAGACAAGCATAGAAGTTGAAACTTAGGGGGAAGGAGTTACATTATAGCAACATATAAGTTTCCATATAATAAATTACGCCGCAAATCTTGCTGACGATGTAACTATTTTCATATAAATAAGAAAATGTTCTAGATTAGAATTAATTAATATCTAATATTCATACTGTTGTTACCATTTAGTTAGAAGTCAGTTGTGAGAAATAAAGTTTTTTTTTAAAAATAAAGAACAACGTTACGAGTTGTTAACTCACGCTTTCATCAATTTAGTGCAATTTGAAGCCAAAATAGGCAGATTTGGCCGAAATAAGCCAAATCGGTCGATTTGAGCAAATTCAGAGATGAAACGATCGTTTCTGACCGATTTCGCTCGTTTCTGCCTGTTTTAGTCATTTTGGCACGTTTTCATCAATTTGGTGCAATTTGAATCCAAAATAGGCAGATTTAGCCGAAATAAGCCAAATCGGTCGATTTGAGCAAATTACTTGATGAAACGATCGTTTCTGACCGATTTCGCTCGTTTCTGCCTGTTTTAGTCATTTTGGCACGTTTTCATCAATTTGGTGCAATTTGAACCCAAAATACACAGATTTGGCTGAAATAAGCCAAATCGGTCGATTTGAGCAAATTCAGAGATGAAACGATCGTTTCTGACCGATTTCGCTCGTTTCTGCCTGTTTTAGTCATTTTGGCACGTTTTCATCAATTTAGTGCAATTTGAAGCCAAAATAGGCAGATTTGGCCGAAATAAGCCAAATCGGTCGATTTGAGCAAATTCAGAGATGAAACGATCGTTTCTGACCGATTTCGCTCGTTTCTGCCTGTTTTAGTCATTTTGGCACGTTTTCATCAATTTGGTGCAATTTGAACCCAAAATACACAGATTTGGCCGAAATAAGCCAAATCGGTCGATTTGAGCAAATTCAGAGATGAAACGATCGTTTCTGACCGATTTCGCTCGTTTCTGCCTGTTTTAGTCATTTTGGCACGTTTTCATCCATTTGATTCTGTTTCCATCCAAAATAGACAGATTTGGCCGAAATAAACCAAATCGGCCGATTTGAGCAAATTCCTTGATGAAACGATCGTTTCTGACCGATTTCGCTCGTTTCTGCCTGTTTTAGTCATTTTGGCACGTTTTCATCAATTTGGTGCAATTTGAACCCAAAATACACAGATTTGGCTGAAATAAGCCAAATCGGTCGATTTGAGCAAATTCAGAGATGAAACGATCGTTTCTGACCGATTTCGCTCGTTTCTGCCTGTTTTAGTCATTTTGGCACGTTTTCATCAATTTGGTGCAATGTGAATCCAAAATACACAGATTTGGCCGAAATAAGCCAAATCGGTCGATTTGAGCAAATTCAGAGATGAAACGATCGTTTCTGACCGATTTCGCTCGTTTCTGCCTGTTTTAGTCATTTTGGCACGTTTTCATCCATTTGGTTCTGTTTCCATCCAAAATAGACAGATTTGGCTGAAATAAGCCAAATCGGCCGATTTGAGCAAATTCCTTGATGAAACGATCGTTTCTGACCGATTTCGCTCGTTTCTGCCTGTTTTAGTCATTTTGGCACGTTTTCATCAATTTGGTGCAATTTGAAGCCAAAATAGGCAGATTTGGCAGAAATAAGCTAAATCGGTCGATTTGAGCAAATTCAGAGATGAAACGATCGTTTCTGACCGATTTCGCTCGTTTCTGCCTGTTTTAGTCATTTTGGCACGTTTTCATCAATTTGGTGCAATTTGAACCCAAAATAGACAGATTTGGCCGAAATAAGCCAAATCGGCCGATTTGAGCAAATTCAGAGATGAAACGATCGTTTCTGACCGATTTCGCTCGTTTCTGCCTGTTTTAGTCATTTTGGCACGTTTTCATCCATTTGGTTCTGTTTCCATCCAAAATAGACAGATTTGGCTGAAATAAGCCAAATCGGCCGATTTGAGCAAATTCCTTGATGAAACGATCGTTTCTGACCGATTTCGCTCGTTTCTGCCTGTTTTAGTCATTTTGGCACGTTTTCATCCATTTGATTCTGTTTCCATCCAAAATAGACAGATTTGGCCGAAATAAACCAAATCGGCCGATTTGAGCAAATTCCTTGATGAAACGATCGTTTCTGACCGATTTCGCTCGTTTCTGCCTGTTTTAGTCATTTTGGCACGTTTTCATCAATTTGGTGCAATTTGAATCCAAAATACACAGATTTGGCCGAAATAAGCCAAAGCGGTCGATTTGAGCAAATTCAGAGATGAAACGATCGTTTCTGACCGATTTCGCTCGTTTCTGCCTGTTTTAGTCATTTTGGCACGTTTTCATCAATTTGGTGCAATTTGAACCCAAAATACACAGATTTGGCTGAAATAAGCCAAATCGGTCGATTTGAGCAAATTCAGAGATGAAACGATCGTTTCTGACCGATTTCGCTCGTTTCTGCCTGTTTTAGTCATTTTGGCACGTTTTCATCAATTTGGTGCAATTTGAACCCAAAATAGGCAGATTTGGCTGAAATAAGCCAAATCGGTCGATTTGAGCAAATTCCTTGATGAAACGATCGCTTCTGACCGATTTCGCTCGTTTCTGCCTGTTTTAGTCATTTTGGCACGTTTTCATCAATTTGGTGCAATTTGAACCCAAAATAGGCAGATTTGGCAGAAATAAGCTAAATCGGTCGATTTGAGCAAATTACTTGATGAAACGATCGCTTCTGACCGATTTCGCTCGTTTCTGCCTGTTTTAGTCATTTTGGCACGTTTTCATCAATTTGGTGCAATTTGAATCCAAAATAGGCAGATTTGGCAGAAATAAGCCAAATCGGTCGATTTGAGCAAATTACTTGATGAAACGATCGCTTCTGACCGATTTCGCTCGTTTCTGCCTGTTTTAGTCATTTTGGCACGTTTTCATCAATTTGGTGCAATTTGAAGCCAAAATAGGCAGATTTGGCCGAAATAAGCCAAATCGGTCGATTTGAGCTAATTCAGAGATGAAACGATCGTTTCTGACCGATTTCGCTCGTTTCTGCCTGTTTTAGTCATTTTGGCACGTTTTCATCAATTTGGTGCAATTTGAACCCAAAATAGGCAGATTTGGCCGAAATAAGCCAAATCGGTCGATTTGAGCAAATTCAGAGATGAAACGATCGTTTCTGACCGATTTCGCTCGTTTCTGCCTGTTTTAGTCATTTTGGCACGTTTTCATCAATTTGGTGCAATTTGAACCCAAAATAGGCAGATTTGGCTGAAATAAGCCAAATCGGTCGATTTGAGCAAATTCAGAGATGAAACGATCGTTTCTGACCGATTTCGCTCGTTTCTGCCTGTTTTAGTCATTTTGGCACGTTTTCATCAATTTGGTGCAATTTGAACCCAAAATAGGCAGATTTGGCAGAAATAAGCTAAATCGGTCGATTTGAGCAAATTCAGAGATGAAACGATCGTTTCTGACCGATTTCGCTCGTTTCTGCCTGTTTTAGTCATTTTGGCACGTTTTCATCAATTTGGTGCAATTTGAACCCAAAATAGGCAGATTTGGCCGAAATAAGCCAAATCGGTCGATTTGAGCAAATTCAGAGATGAAACGATCGTTTCTGACCGATTTCGCTCGTTTCTGCCTGTTTTAGTCATTTTGGCACGTTTTCATCAATTTGGTGCAATTTGAACCCAAAATAGGCAGATTTGGCTGAAATAAGCCAAATCGGTCGATTTGAGCAAATTCAGAGATGAAACGATCGTTTCTGACCGATTTCGCTCGTTTCTGCCTGTTTTAGTCATTTTGGCACGTTTTCATCAATTTGGTGCAATTTGAACCCAAAATAGGCAGATTTGGCAGAAATAAGCTAAATCGGTCGATTTGAGCAAATTCAGAGATGAAACGATCGTTTCTGACCGATTTCGCTCGTTTCTGCCTGTTTTAGTCATTTTGGCACGTTTTCATCAATTTGGTGCAATTTGAACCCAAAATACACAGATTTGGCTGAAATAAGCCAAATCGGTCGATTTGAGCAAATTCAGAGATGAAACGATCGTTTCTGACCGATTTCGCTCGTTTCTGCCTGTTTTAGTCATTTTGGCACGTTTTCATCAATTTGGTGCAATTTGAATCCAAAATATGCAGATTTAGCCGAAATAAGCCAAATCGGTCGATTTGAGCAAATTACTTGATGAAACGATCGTTTCTGACCGATTTCGCTCGTTTCTGCCTGTTTTAGTCATTTTGGCACGTTTTCATCAATTTGGTGCAATTTGAACCCAAAATAGGCAGATTTGGCCGAAATAAGCCAAATCGGTCGATTTGAGCAAATTCAGAGATGAAACGATCGTTTCTGACCGATTTCGCTCGTTTCTGCCTGTTTTAGTCATTTTGGCACGTTTTCATCAATTTAGTGCAATTTGAAGCCAAAATAGGCAGATTTGGCCGAAATAAGCCAAATCGGTCGATTTGAGCAAATTCAGAGATGAAACGATCGTTTCTGACCGATTTCGCTCGTTTCTGCCTGTTTTAGTCATTTTGGCACGTTTTCATCAATTTAGTGCAATTTGAAGCCAAAATAGGCAGATTTGGCCGAAATAAGCCAAATCGGTCGATTTGAGCAAATTCAGAGATGAAACGATCGTTTCTGACCGATTTCGCTCGTTTCTGCCTGTTTTAGTCATTTTGGCACGTTTTCATCAATTTGGTGCAATTTGAACCCAAAATACACAGATTTGGCCGAAATAAGCCAAATCGGTCGATTTGAGCAAATTCAGAGATGAAACGATCGTTTCTGACCGATTTCGCTCGTTTCTGCCTGTTTTAGTCATTTTGGCACGTTTTCATCCATTTGATTCTGTTTCCATCCAAAATAGACAGATTTGGCCGAAATAAACCAAATCGGCCGATTTGAGCAAATTCTTTGATGAAACGATCGTTTCTGACCGATTTCGCTCGTTTCTGCCTGTTTTAGTCATTTTGGCACGTTTTCATCAATTTGTTGCAATTTGAATCCAAAATACACAGATTTGGCCGAAATAAGCCAAATCGGTCGATTTGAGCAAATTACTTGATGAAACGATCGTTTCTGACCGATTTCGCTCGTTTCTGCCTGTTTTAGTCATTTTGGGACGTTTTCATCAATTTGGTGCAATTTGAAGCCAAAATAGGCAGATTTAGCCAAAATAAGCCAAATCGGTCGATTTGAGCAAATTACTTGATGAAACGATCGTTTCTGACCGATTTCGCTCGTTTCTGCCTGTTTTAGTCATTTTGGCACGTTTTCATCCATTTGATTCTGTTTCCATCCAAAATAGACAGATTTGGCCGAAATAAACCAAATCGGCCGATTTGAGCAAATTCCTTGATGAAACGATCGTTTCTGACCGATTTCGCTCGTTTCTGCCTGTTTTAGTCATTTTGGCACGTTTTCATCAATTTGGTGCAATTTGAACCCAAAATAGGCAGATTTGGCAGAAATAAGCTAAATCGGTCGATTTGAGCAAATTCAGAGATGAAACGATCGTTTCTGACCGATTTCGCTCGTTTCTGCCTGTTTTAGTCATTTTGGCACGTTTTCATCAATTTGGTGCAATTTGAACCCAAAATACACAGATTTGGCTGAAATAAGCCAAATCGGTCGATTTGAGCAAATTCAGAGATGAAACGATCGTTTCTGACCGATTTCGCTCGTTTCTGCCTGTTTTAGTCATTTTGGCACGTTTTCATCAATTTGGTGCAATTTGAACCCAAAATAGGCAGATTTGGCTGAAATAAGCCAAATCGGTCGATTTGAGCAAATTACTTGATGAAACGATCGTTTCTGACCGATTTCGCTCGTTTCTGCCTGTTTTAGTCATTTTGGCACGTTTTCATCAATTTGGTGCAATTTGAACCCAAAATACACAGATTTGGCTGAAATAAGCCAAATCGGTCGATTTGAGCAAATTACTTGATGAAACGATCGTTTCTGACCGATTTCGCTCGTTTCTGCCTGTTTTAGTCATTTTGGCACGTTTTCATCAATTTGGTGCAATGTGAATCCAAAATACACAGATTTGGCCGAAATAAGCCAAATCGGTCGATTTGAGCAAATTCAGAGATGAAACGATCGTTTCTGACCGATTTCGCTCGTTTCTGCCTGTTTTAGTCATTTTGGCACGTTTTCATCAATTTGGTGCAATTTGAAGCCAAAATAGGCAGATTTGGCAGAAATAAGCTAAATCGGTCGATTTGAGCAAATTCAGAGATGAAACGATCGTTTCTGACCGATTTCGCTCGTTTCTGCCTGTTTTAGTCATTTTGGCACGTTTTCATCAATTTGGTGCAATTTGAACCCAAAATACACAGATTTGGCTGAAATAAGCCAAATCGGTCGATTTGAGCAAATTCAGAGATGAAACGATCGTTTCTGACCGATTTCGCTCGTTTCTGCCTGTTTTAGTCATTTTGGCACGTTTTCATCCATTTGGTTCTGTTTCCATCCAAAATAGACAGATTTGGCCGAAATAAGCCAAATCGGCCGATTTGAGCAAATTCAGAGATGAAACGATCGTTTCTGACCGATTTCGCTCGTTTCTGCCTGTTTTAGTCATTTTGGCACGTTTTCATCCATTTGGTTCTGTTTCCATCCAAAATAGACAGATTTGGCTGAAATAAGCCAAATCGGCCGATTTGAGCAAATTCCTTGATGAAACGATCGTTTCTGACCGATTTCGCTCGTTTCTGCCTGTTTTAGTCATTTTGGCACGTTTTCATCCATTTGATTCAGTTTCCATCCAAAATAGACAGATTTGGCCGAAATAAACCAAATCGGCCGATTTGAGCAAATTCCTTGATGAAACGATCGTTTCTGACCGATTTCGCTCGTTTCTGCCTGTTTTAGTCATTTTGGCACGTTTTCATCAATTTGGTGCAATTTGAATCCAAAATACACAGATTTGGCCGAAATAAGCCAAAGCGGTCGATTTGAGCAAATTCAGAGATGAAACGATCGTTTCTGACCGATTTCGCTCGTTTCTGCCTGTTTTAGTCATTTTGGCACGTTTTCATCAATTTGGTGCAATTTGAATCCAAAATAGGCAGATTTGGCAGAAATAAGCTAAATCGGTCGATTTGAGCAAATTACTTGATGAAACGATCGCTTCTGACCGATTTCGCTCGTTTCTGCCTGTTTTAGTCATTTTGGCACGTTTTCATCAATTTGGTGCAATTTGAATCCAAAATACACAGATTTGGCCGAAATAAACCAAATCGGTCGATTTGAGCAAATTACTTGATGAAACGATCGCTTCTGACCGATTTCGCTCGTTTCTGCCTGTTTTAGTCATTTTGGCACGTTTTCATCAATTTGGTGCAATTTGAATCCAAAATACACAGATTTGGCCGAAATAAACCAAATCGGTCGATTTGAGCAAATTACTTGATGAAACGATCGCTTCTGACCGATTTCGCTCGTTTCTGCCTGTTTTAGTCATTTTGGCACGTTTTCATCAATTTGGTGCAATTTGAATCCAAAATAGGCAGATTTAGCCGAAATAAGCCAAATCGGTCGATTTGAGCAAATTACTTGATGAAACGATCGCTTCTGACCGATTTCGCTCGTTTCTGCCTGTTTTAGTCATTTTGGCACGTTTTCATCAATTTGGTGCAATTTGAACCCAAAATAGGCAGATTTGGCAGAAATAAGCTAAATCGGTCGATTTGAGCAAATTCAGAGATGAAACGATCGTTTCTGACCGATTTCGCTCGTTTCTGCCTGTTTTAGTCATTTTGGCACGTTTTCATCAATTTGGTGCAATTTGAATCCAAAATAGGCAGATTTAGCCGAAATAAGCCAAATCGGTCGATTTGAGCAAATTACTTGATGAAACGATCGCTTCTGACCGATTTCGCTCGTTTCTGCCTGTTTTAGTCATTTTGGCACGTTTTCATCAATTTGGTGCAATTTGAAGCCAAAATAGGCAGATTTGGCCGAAATAAGCCAAATCGGTCGATTTGAGCTAATTCAGAGATGAAACGATCGTTTCTGACCGATTTCGCTCGTTTCTGCCTGTTTTAGTCATTTTGGCACGTTTTCATCAATTTAGTGCAATTTGAAGCCAAAATAGGCAGATTTGGCCGAAATAAGCCAAATCGGTCGATTTGAGCAAATTCAGAGATGAAACGATCGTTTCTGACCGATTTCGCTCGTTTCTGCCTGTTTTAGTCATTTTGGCACGTTTTCATCAATTTAGTGCAATTTGAAGCCAAAATAGGCAGATTTGGCCGAAATAAGCCAAATCGGTCGATTTGAGCAAATTCAGAGATGAAACGATCGTTTCTGACCGATTTCGCTCGTTTCTGCCTGTTTTAGTCATTTTGGCACGTTTTCATCAATTTAGTGCAATTTGAATCCAAAATAGGCAGATTTAGCCGAAATAAGCCAAATCGGTCGATTTGAGCAAATTACTTGATGAAACGATCGTTTCTGACCGATTTCGCTCGTTTCTGCCTGTTTTAGTCATTTTGGCACGTTTTCATCAATTTGGTGCAATTTGAACCCAAAATACACAGATTTGGCTGAAATAAGCCAAATCGGTCGATTTGAGCAAATTACTTGATGAAACGATCGTTTCTGACCGATTTCGCTCGTTTCTGCCTGTTTTAGTCATTTTGGCACGTTTTCATCAATTTGGTGCAATTTGAATCCAAAATACACAGATTTGGCCGAAATAAGCCAAATCGGTCGATTTGAGCAAATTCAGAGATGAAACGATCGTTTCTGACCGATTTCGCTCGTTTCTGCCTGTTTTAGTCATTTTGGCACGTTTTCATCAATTTGGTGCAATTTGAACCCAAAATAGGCAGATTTGGCAGAAATAAGCTAAATCGGTCGATTTGAGCAAATTCAGAGATGAAACGATCGTTTCTGACCGATTTCGCTCGTTTCTGCCTGTTTTAGTCATTTTGGCACGTTTTCATCAATTTGGTGCAATTTGAACCCAAAATACACAGATTTGGCCGAAATAAGCCAAATCGGTCGATTTGAGCAAATTCAGAGATGAAACGATCGTTTCTGACCGATTTCGCTCGTTTCTGCCTGTTTTAGTCATTTTGGCACGTTTTCATCAATTTGGTGCAATTTGAATCCAAAATAGGCAGATTTAGCCGAAATAAGCCAAATCGGTCGATTTGAGCAAATTACTTGATGAAACGATCGTTTCTGACCGATTTCGCTCGTTTCTGCCTGTTTTAGTCATTTTGGCACGCTTTCATCAATTTAGTGCAATTTGAAGCCAAAATAGGCAGATTTGGCCGAAATAAGCCAAATCGGTCGATTTGAGCAAATTCAGAGATGAAACGATCGTTTCTGACCGATTTCGCTCGTTTCTGCCTGTTTTAGTCATTTTGGCACGTTTTCATCAATTTGGTGCAATTTGAATCCAAAATAGGCAGATTTAGCCGAAATAAGCCAAATCGGTCGATTTGAGCAAATTACTTGATGAAACGATCGTTTCTGACCGATTTCGCTCGTTTCTGCCTGTTTTAGTCATTTTGGCACGTTTTCATCAATTTGGTGCAATTTGAACCCAAAATACACAGATTTGGCTGAAATAAGCCAAATCGGTCGATTTGAGCAAATTCAGAGATGAAACGATCGTTTCTGACCGATTTCGCTCGTTTCTGCCTGTTTTAGTCATTTTGGCACGTTTTCATCAATTTAGTGCAATTTGAAGCCAAAATAGGCAGATTTGGCCGAAATAAGCCAAATCGGTCGATTTGAGCAAATTCAGAGATGAAACGATCGTTTCTGACCGATTTCGCTCGTTTCTGCCTGTTTTAGTCATTTTGGCACGTTTTCATCAATTTGGTGCAATTTGAACCCAAAATACACAGATTTGGCCGAAATAAGCCAAATCGGTCGATTTGAGCAAATTCAGAGATGAAACGATCGTTTCTGACCGATTTCGCTCGTTTCTGCCTGTTTTAGTCATTTTGGCACGTTTTCATCCATTTGATTCTGTTTCCATCCAAAATAGACAGATTTGGCCGAAATAAACCAAATCGGCCGATTTGAGCAAATTCCTTGATGAAACGATCGTTTCTGACCGATTTCGCTCGTTTCTGCCTGTTTTAGTCATTTTGGCACGTTTTCATCAATTTGTTGCAATTTGAATCCAAAATACACAGATTTGGCCGAAATAAGCCAAATTGGTCGATTTGAGCAAATTACTTGATGAAACGATCGTTTCTGACCGATTTCGCTCGTTTCTGCCTGTTTTAGTCATTTTGGGACGTTTTCATCAATTTGGTGCAATTTGAAGCCAAAATAGGCAGATTTAGCCGAAATAAGCCAAATCGGTCAATTTGAGCAAATTACTTGATGAAACGATCGTTTCTGACCGATTTCGCTCGTTTCTGCCTGTTTTAGTCATTTTGGCACGTTTTCATCCATTTGATTCTGTTTCCATCCAAAATAGACAGATTTGGCCGAAATAAACCAAATCGGCCGATTTGAGCAAATTCCTTGATGAAACGATCGTTTCTGACCGATTTCGCTCGTTTCTGCCTGTTTTAGTCATTTTGGGACGTTTTCATCAATTTGGTGCAATTTGAAGCCAAAATAGGCAGATTTAGCCGAAATAAGCCAAATCGGTCGATTTGAGCAAATTACTTGATGAAACGATCGTTTCTGACCGATTTCGCTCGTTTCTGCCTGTTTTAGTCATTTTGGGACGTTTTCATCAATTTGGTGCAATTTGAAGCCAAAATAGGCAGATTTAGCCGAAATAAGCCAAATCGGTCGATTTGAGCAAATTACTTGATGAAACGATCGTTTCTGACCGATTTCGCTCGTTTCTGCCTGTTTTAGTCATTTTGGCACGTTTTCATCCATTTGATTCTGTTTCCATCCAAAATAGACAGATTTGGCCGAAATAAACCAAATCGGCCGATTTGAGCAAATTCCTTGATGAAACGATCGTTTCTGACCGATTTCGCTCGTTTCTGCCTGTTTAGTCATTTTGGCACGTTTTCATCAATTTGGTGCAATTTGAACCCAAAATAGGCAGATTTGGCAGAAATAAGCTAAATCGGTCGATTTGAGCAAATTCAGAGATGAAACGATCGTTTCTGACCGATTTCGCTCGTTTCTGCCTGTTTTAGTCATTTTGGCACGTTTTCATCAATTTGGTGCAATTTGAACCCAAAATACACAGATTTGGCTGAAATAAGCCAAATCGGTCGATTTGAGCAAATTCAGAGATGAAACGATCGTTTCTGACCGATTTCGCTCGTTTCTGCCTGTTTTAGTCATTTTGGCACGTTTTCATCAATTTGGTGCAATTTGAACCCA